>NC_000074.6:38873444-39133090 GCF_000001635.26 Mus musculus
ATGTTCTGCTAAAAGTGGATACACTTGAGTCATAGTATTGGCAAAGATAAGAGACGACCAGGCAGTCTAAAGTTGTAATGAGTAGCTCAGTCTGATGACACACACACTAAATAACGTCAAGTGTCTGGAGATAAAGCTGAGACTTAAAGTTGGATCCTTACTTGCACAGTCATTTATGCCAGGTTAAGATGACATATAACAGTAAATTACTGAGGAATTTCAATTTGGTTTGTACTTAAATGGTTAGAATTAAAATAATATTTTACTCAAAAAGAACTGCTGCTATATAAATAGACAAAAAAATGTTAAGCCTTTGCCATGAGGAGGTTAGGAACTAAGTCTCAAGAGAGAGGGTGTGAACACATCAAAAGATGTTTTGTGGGTTATTCCAGAAGTAAAATTTGCAATTACTGTTCCTGGTTCTTGTTGACTTATAGTTAAGTTGTCTTACTATTAAGTAAGAGTGGGTCTTTTCTCTTGCAATGTCAATATGGAGATACTTTTAATTAATTCCATGGAGAAAAGGGATGTGTAGTAGACTGCGTTATTATTGAGCTCTGACACAGTTTTTAGCAACATTGCAGAAGCAATTATTAAAATTCTACGTGCCTGAGAAACCATGATATTTTAAATCACTTGGAAATAAAAGATTCAAAAATCTGTTCTCCATTCAGTGGAAAGCTATAAGGATTCCATGCGAAGAAGAAGAAGACGAAGAAGAAGACGAAGAAGAAGACGAAGAAGAAGACGAAGAAGAAGAAGAAGAAGAAGAAGGAGGAGGAGGAGGAGGAGGAGGAGGAGGAGGAGGAGGAGGAGGAGGAGAAGAAGAAGAAGAAGAAGAAGAAGAAGAAGAAGAAGAAGAAGAAGAAGAAGAAGAAGAAGAAGAAGAAGAAGAAGAAGAAGAAGAAGGAGAAGAAGGAGAAGAAGGAGAAGAAGGAGAAGAAGGAGAAGAAGGAGAAGAAGGTGGCAATGAATTATTTTATGCTCAGAAAGATGAAATCGAGAATCAGTAACTAATAAGCACAATAAGTCGGCTACTCTACGAAGGTGATAGAGTACTTAATATGAAACACCTCATAAACAGGTTCCTGCTAATAAGGAAGACAGGTCTTCCATTTGAAAGATAAGAATCATATCCTGAAAGGATACTAGATGCCCAAAGTACTTTCTGAATACACATTTCTTTCCAGTACAGATAATAGATTTAATTTTATTTACTTAGCAGTTTCTTTTCATTCCACTTATTTATTATGCCACACCCCATGCCCCCCCCCCGTGTGTGTGTGTGTGTGTGTGCGTGCGCTCGTGTGTATAGAGATTTGGTACTCTTTTCCATAACACTTGTGCCAGGGACCACAGTCAGGTTATCAGACTTGGCAGCAAGCACATTTATCCTCTAAGCCATCTCACTGCCTAATTCTGTAGACTTTTTAAACAAAATCATTTCATCAACTTAAAGTCTTAAGAGTTTTAATCTCTTACACCTATTCACCCTGAAAGCAGTGTTTCAAAAACTACTGCTACATTTGAAACATTTACTTTACAAGGTTGTCATTAATCCCCGAGGGCTATCAAGAAACACTACAAGACTCAGCAGAACTTAGGAAATTAGTCTGAACAGGTTAGAGGGTGCGCCAGAGAACCGGACAGCTTCTGGGACAGGCAGAAGCACAGAGCCGCTGAGGCAGCAGCCTGGGCGGGCCGCAGACAACCGGCCACCATCCGGACCAGAGGACAGGTGTCCGCCTGGCTTGGGAGGCGACCTCAGCCTCAGCAGCAGCGGTCGTCATCTGGGTTCCGGGACTCCGCGGGACCTAGGAAATTAGTCTGAACAGGTTAGAGGGTAGGCCAGAGAACCGGACAGCTTCTGGGACGGGCGGAAGCACAGAGCCGCTGAGGCAGCAGCCTGGGCGGGCCGCAGATAACCAGCCACCATCCGGACCAGAGGACAGGTGTCCGCCTGGCTCGGGAGACGGCCTTGGCCTCAGGAGCAGCGGTCACCATCTTGGTTCCAGGACTCCCTGGAACTTAGGATTTTAGTCTGCACAGGTGAGAGTCTGCACCACAGAAGCTGACAGCTTCTGGGAACTGCCAAAGCAACACAGCTTCTGAGAGAGGCCCTGTTTTGGGCCTTCTTCTTCGACCAGGAGGAGGTCCAAAAACAAGATATCTGCGCACCTTCCCTGTAAGAGAGCTTGCCAGCAGAGAGTGCTCTGAGCACTGAAACTCAGAGGAGAGAATCTGTCTCCCAGGTCTGCTGATAGACTGTAACAGAATCACCAGAAGAACAATCTCTAAACAGAGTCAACTATAACTACTAACTCCAGAGATTACCAGATGGCGAAAGGTAAACGTAGGAATCCTACTAACAGGAACCAAGACCACTCACCATCATCAGAACCCAGTACTCCCACTTCGCCCAGTCCAGGGCACCCCAACACACCCGAAAACCTAGACCTAGATTTAAAAGCATATCTCATGATGATGGTAGAGGACATCAAGAAGGACTTTAATAAATCACTTAAAGAAATACAGGAGAACACTGCCAAAGAGTTACAAGTCCTTAAAGAAAAACAGGAAAACACAATCAAACAGGTAGAAGTCCTTACAGAAAAAGAGGAAAAAACATACAAACAGGTGATGGAAATGAACAAAACCATACTAGACCTAAAAAGGGAAGTAGACACAATAAAGAAAACTCAAAGTGAGGCAACACTGGAGATAGAAACCCTAGGAAAGAAATCTGGAACCATAGATTTGAGCATCAGCAACAGAATACAAGAGATGGAAGAGAGAATCTCAGGTGCAGAAGATTCCATAGAGAACATCGGCACAACAATCAAAGAAAATGGAAAATGCAAAAAGATCCTAACTCAAAATATCCAGGAAATCCAGGACACAATGAGAAGACCAAACCTACGGATAATAGGAGTGGATTAGAATGAAGATTTTCAACTCAAAGGACCAGCAAACATCTTCAACAAAATTATTGAAGAAAACTTCCCAAATATAAAGAAAGAGATACCTATGAACATACAAGAAGCCTACAGAACTCCAAATAGATTGGACCAGAAAAGAAATTCCTCCCAACACATAATAATCAGAACAACAAATGCACTAAATAAAGATAGAATACTAAAAGCGGTAAGGGAAAAAGGTCAAGTAACATACAAAGGCAAGCCTATCAGAATTACACCAGATTTTTCACCAGAGACTATGAAAGCCAGAAGAGCCTGGACAGATGTTATACAGACACTAAAAGAACACAAATTCCAGCCCAGGCTACTATACCCAGCCAAACTCTCAATTACCATAGATGGAGAAACCAAAGTATTCCACGACAAAACCAAATTCTCACATTATCTCTCCACGAATCCAGCCCTTCAAAGGGTAATAACAGAAAAAAACCAATACAAGAACGGGAACAATGCCCTAGAAAAAACAAGAAGGTAATCCCTCAACAAACCTAAAAGAAGACAGCCACAAGAACAGAATGCCAACTTTAACAACAAAAATAACAGGAAGCAACAATTACTTTTCCTTAATATCTCTTAACATCAATGGTCTCAACTCCCCAATAAAAAGATATAGACTAACAAACTGGCTACACAAACAAGACCCAACATTTTGCTGTTTACAGGAGACACATCTCAGAGAAAAAGATAGACACTACCTCAGAATAAAAGGCTGGAAAACAATTTTCCAAGCAAATGGACTGAAGAAACAAGCTGGAGTAGCCATCCTAATATCTGATAAGATTGACTTCCAACCCAAAGTCATCAAAAAAGACAAGGAGGGGCACTTTGTTCTCATCAAAGGTAAAATTCTCCAAGAGGAACTCTCAATTCTGAATATCTATGCGCCAAATACAAGGGCAGCCACATTCATTAAAGAAACTTTAATAAAGCTCAAAGCACACATTGCACCTCACACAATAATAGTGGGAGACTTCAACACACCACTTTCACTAATGGACAGATCATGGAAACAGAAACTAAACAGGGACACAGTGAAACTAACAGAAGTGATGAAACAAATGGATCTGACAGATATCTACAGGACATTTTATCCTAAAACAAAAGGATATACCTTCTTCTCAGCACCTCATGGTACCTTCTCCAAAATTGACCACATAATAGGTCACAAAACAGGCCTCAACAGATTCAAAAATATTGAAATTGTCCCATGTATCCTATCAGATCACCATGCACTAAGGCTGATCTTCAATAACAAAAAAAAAATAACAGAAAGCCAACACTCACGTGGAAACTGAACAACACTCTTCTCAATGATACCTTGGTCAAGGAAGGAATAAAGAAAGAAATTAAAGACTTTTTAGAGTTTAATGAAAATGAAGCCACAACGTACCCAAACCTTTGGGACACAATGAAAGCATTTCTAAGAGGGAAACTCATAGCTCTGAGTGCCTCCATGAAGAAACGGGAGAGAGCACATACTAGCAGCTTGACAACACATCTAAAAGCTCTAGAAAAAAAGGAAGCAAATTCACCCAAGAGGAGTAGACGGCAGGAAATAATCAAACTCAGGGGTGAAATCAACCAAGTGGAAACAAGAAGAACTATTCAAAGAATTAACCAAACGAGGAGTTGGTTCTTTGAGAAAATCAACAAGATAGATAAACCCTTAGCTAGACTCACTAGAGGGCACAGAGACAAAATCCTAATTAACAAAATCAGAAATGAAAAGGGAGACATAACAACAGATCCTGAAGAAATCCAAAACACCATCAGATCCTTCTACAAAAGGCTATACTCAACAAAACTGGAAAACCTGGACGAAATGGACAAATTTCTGGACAGATACCAGGTACCAAAGTTGAATCAGGATCAAGTTGACCTTCTAAACAGTCCCATATCCCCTAAAGAAATAGAAGCAGTTATAAATAGTCTTCCAGCCAAAAAAAGCCCAGGACCAGACGGGTTTAGTGCAGAGTTCTATCAGACCTTCAAAGAAGATCTAATTCCAGTTCTGCACAAACTTTTTCACAAGATAGAAGTAGAAAGTACTCTACCCAACTCATTTTATGAAGCCACTATTACTCTGATACCTAAACCACAGAAAGATCCAACAAAGATAGAGAACTTCAGACCAATTTCTCTTATGAATATCGATGCAAAAATCCTCAATAAAATTCTCGCTAACCGAATCCAAGAACACATTAAAGCAATCATCCATCCTGACCAAGTATGTTTTATTCCAGGAATGCAGGGATGGTTTAATATACGAAAATCCATCAATGTAATCCACTATATAAACAAACTCAAAGACAAAAACCACATGATCATCTCGTTGGATGCAGAAAAAGCATTTGACAAGATCCAACACCCATTCATGATAAAAGTTCTGGAAAGATCAGGAATTCAAGGCCCATACCTAAACATGATAAAAGCAATCTACAGCAAACCAGTAGCCAACATCAAAGTAAATGGAGAGAAGCTGGAAGCAATCCCACTAAAATCAGGGACTAGACAAGGCTGCCCACTTTCTCCCTACCTTTTCAACATAGTACTTGAAGTATTAGCCAGAGCAATTCGACAACAAAAGGAGATCAAGGGGATACAAATTGGAAAGGAGGAAGTCAAAATATCACTTTTTGCAGATGATATGATAGTATATATAAGTGACCCTAAAAATTCCACCAGAGAACTCTTAAACCTGATAAACAGCTTCAGTGAAGTAGCTGGATATAAAATTAACTCAAACAAGTCAATGGCCTTTCTCTACACAAAGAATAAACAGGCTGAGAAAGAAATTAGGGAAACAACACCCTTCTCAATAGTCACAAATAATATAAAATATCTCGGCGTGACTCTAACTAAGGAAGTGAAAGATCTGTATGATAAAAACTTCAAGTCTCTGAAGAAAGAAATTAAAGAAGATCTCAGAAGATGGAAAGATCTCCCATGCTCATGGATTGGCAGGATCAATATTGTAAAAATGGCTATCTTGCCAAAAGCAATCTACAGATTCAATGCAATCCCCATCAAAATTCCAACTCAATTCTTCAACGAATTAGAAGGAGCAATTTGCAAATTCATCTGGAATAACAAAAAACCTAGGATAGCAAAAACTCTTCTCAAGGATAAAAGAACCTCTGGTGGAATCACCATGCCGGACCTAAAGCTTTACTACAGAGCAATTGTGGTAAAAACTGCATGGTACTGGTATAGAGACAGACAAGTAGACCAATGGAATAGAATTGAAGACCCAGAAATGAACCCACACACCTATGGTCACTTGATCTTCGACAAGGGAGCTAAAACCATCCAGTGGAAGAAAGACAGCATTTTCAACAAATGGTGCTGGCACAACTGGTTGTTATCATGTAGAAGAATGCGAATCGATCCATACTTATCTCCTTGTACTAAGGTCAAATCTAAATGGATCAAAGAACTTCACATAAAACCAGAGACACTGAAACTTATAGAGGAGAAAGTGGGGAAAAGCCTTGAAGATATGGGCACAGGGGAAAAATTCCTGAACAGAACAGCAATGGCTTGTGCTGTAAGATCGAGAATTGACAAATGGGACCTAATGAAACTCCAAAGTTTCTGCAAGGCAAAAGACACCGTCAATAAGACAAAGAGACCACCAACAGATTGGGAAAGGATCTTTACCTATCCTAAATCAGATAGGGGACTAATATCCAACATATATAAAGAACTCAAGAAGGTGGACTTCAGAAAATCAAACAACCCCATTAAAAAATGGGGCTCAGAACTGAACAAAGAATTCTCACCTGAGGAATACCGAATGGCAGAGAAGCACCTGAAAAAATGTTCAACATCCTTAATCATCAGGGAAATGCAAATCAAAACAACCCTAAGATTCCACCTCACACCAGTCAGAATGTCTAAGATCAAAAATTCAGGTGACAGCAGATGCTGGCAAGGATGTGGAGAAAGAGGAACACTCCTCCATTGTTGGTGGGATTGCAGGCTTGTACAACCACTCTGGAAATCCGTCTGGCGGTTCCTCAGAAAATTGGACATAGTACTACCGGAGGATCCAGCAATACCTCTCCTGGGCATATATCCAGAAGATGCCCCAACTGGTAAGAAGGACACATGCTCCACTATGTTCATAGCAGCCTTATTTATAATAGCCAGAAGCTGGAAAGAACCCAGATGCCCCTCAACAGAGGAATGGATACAGAAAATGTGGTACATCTACACAATGGAGTACTACTCAGCTATTAAAAAGAATGAATTTATGAAATTCCTAGCCAAATGGATGGACCTGGAGGGCATCATCCTGAGTGAGGTAACACATTCACAAAGGAACTCACACAATATGTACTCACTGATAAGTGGATATTAGCCCAAAACCTAGGATACCCAAGATATAAGTTACAATTTCCTAAACACATGAAACTCAAGAAAAATGAAGACTGAAGTGTGGACACTATGCCCCTCCTTAGAAGTGGGAACAAAACACCCTTGGAAGGAGTTACAGAGACAAAGTTTGGAGCTGAGATTAAAGGGTGGACCATGTAGAGACTGCCTTATCCAGGGATCCACCCCATAATCAGCATCCAAAAGCTGACACCATTGCATACACTAGCAAGATTTTATCGAAAGGACCCAGATGTAGCTGTCTCTTGTGAGACTATGCCGGGGCCTAGCAAACACAGAAGTGGATGCCCACAGTCAGCTAATGGATGGATCACAGGGCTCCCAATGGAGGAGCTAGAGAAAGTACCCAAGGAGCTAAAGGGATCTGCAACCCTATAGGTGGATCAACATTATGAACTAACCAGTACCCCGGAGCTCTTGACTCTAGCTGCATATGTATCAAAGATGGCCTAGTCGGCCATCACTGGAAAGAGAGGCCCATTGGACACACAAACTTTATATGCCCCAGAACAGGGGAACGCCAGGGCCAAAAAGGGGGAGTGGGCAGGTAGGGGAGTGGGGGTGGGTGGGTATGGGGGACTTTTGGTATAGCATTGGAAATGTAAATGAGCTAAATACCTAATAAAAATGGAAAAAAAAAACTTTGTCAAATGAAAAAAAAAAAAAGAAACACTACAAATAGATATGAAGGGGGGAAATTAAGATTTAGAAGATTTGATTTCAGAATATAAAAAACAAAAAAACAATGAAGAAAATGCAACAAAGGAACAGTTGGCATTGTGAGTATGAAGTCAACAGAGGTGAAGGAAAAGAATCACCACTATTTTTACCATATCTAAGAGTTAAAGTTAAGGGAAAAGGTTAAAAGTATGTTGCAAAGACGAAAAGATGGATGGACCATTCAGAGACTGCCCCACCCGTAATCAGCCACCAAATGCAGACACTATTGCATACGCCAGCAAGATTTTGCTGAAAGGATCCTGATATAGATGTCTCCTGTGAGGCTTTGCCAGTGCCTGGAAAATACAGAAGTGGATGCTCACAGTCATCTATGGGATGGAATACAGGGCCCCCAATGTAGGAGCTAGAGAAAGCACCCAAGGAGCTGAAGGGGTCTGCAACCCTATAGGTGGAACAATAATATGAACTAACCAGTACCCCCAGAGCTCGTGTCTCTAGCTGCATATGTAGCAGAAGATGGCCTAGTTGGCCACCACTGGGAAGAGAGGCCCGTTGGTCTTGCAAACTTTATATGCCCCAGTACAGGTGAATGCCAGGGCTAAGAAGTGGGAGTGAGTGGGTAGGGGAGCAGGGCAGGGGGAGGGTATAGGGAACATTTAGGATAGCATTTGAAATGTAAATGAAGAAAATGTCTAATGAAAAAAGAAGAAGAAAGTATGTTGCAACTAAATTCTACATGGGCATATAGGACAGATATAATACATTTCCTTTTCTTGAAGCAATATCTTTGATTCATGTGAAGAAACCCATCTAGTATAATCGCAGTTAATACGGGTACTGGAGATAAATATATGAAAAAAGAAGTTTTCCAGAAGCAACTTAATGTAATAAAGTTTATAACATTCAACCATGACCAAGTAACATAAAACCAACACAGTGACTGTTTTCTCATGCCTTATTTACCCCTCTGCATTAAATTAAAGAATGGCATTAATTGTTCTATCTTTCAATGACTTCTTTCTTGAACCTCAGACTTGTATAATCGACTGTCTCCTTAACATTATGCATGTCATAGCATTTCTGTGTGTGAATGAGTGCAAGTAAAGCCAAAGTAAGGTTTCTAGATCCCTTTCCTGAACTCTTCCTCATTCTCTGCAGAATGTTCAATTGCAGATGCTTTCTTTCATTACCATACACTGCAAGAAGAATCCTGAGTAATGTTTTTATCTGGGTACCATTACCATTAGGAGACATTTATTTCAATATTCTTTTAGCCTAATAACAGTATTAGGTTTTCCCGTATGCCAATGGCCTAGCTAAGCTCTGGTTTGGGCAGTTTTGGGTATGGGTTACATCTCTCGGAGTAAACTGAAAATTCAATTAGAAAGTGGCTATATATTCCCATGACATTTATACCACTCTGGCGCTAATATATGTTGCAGGTAGGTCACTATTTTAGGACAGTTTGTAGTTGGTTGATATTAATGATTACTTTCTTTCCTCCAGAAATGAGCAGCGTACACTCCAGTACCGTGTATGCTAGCCGGTAGAATGAAACTGTTAGTTGAGCAACAGCTTGATTTCTCCGTGTTCACCAACATAACCAATCTTTTCTTCAGCACTTAAGCGTCAGTATGAGGCCTTGGAGGTTAACATACAGCCTGGGCTCTAGTGTGATGTTTGGGAGAAAGATCCATGTGACTCTTTTGGTCAATAATTGGACAAGATGTAATCCATTCCTGGAAATGGAGGTTTTACTTGGTGGCATGAGATGTGTAGTTAGGGCATTTTACCCTCAATTGTATGGCAAGTCCATTTAAAGTACCTTCATTCATGTGTGTGTGTGAATATATATATATATATATATATATATATATATATATATATATATATATTCTTCTACAGTAGTATATGTTCTTAAATCTTTACAAGAAACATTTAGTGTTAATTGTCCATCTTCATATTCCCTCTGTTACCATGCCCTCCATACCCCGCCTCATTAATCCTGTTGTTATAGTTTCCCCTTAAGTAAATACTATAACCTATTTCCCATCACATGGAAGATCCTATCCTTCCCATTCCCCCTTATAAGCTACATAACCTCTGTGACTATTTGGACACACACACACACACACACTATATATATATATATATATATATATATATATATATGTTAGACATTTTAATTCTATCCATTTACCTGAAATTTAATAATTTCAATTTTCTTAACTTCTGCATAATATTTTGTTGTATAAGCATACCACTTTTTCATTATCCATTCACAGTTGATGAACATCTAAGCTGTTACCATTCTCCGGGTATGATAAATACAGAAGCAATAAGCATGGATGAGCATGTGTCTTTATGGTAAGATGTAAGGTCCTTTGGGTATATGCCCAAGAGCAGAACAGCTGGATCTTGTGGGAGATAGATTTTTTCAGATTGTGAGTAATATCCATAATGATTTTCCTAGTGTCTGTACCTGTTTCAGTCCTACCAGCAATGAATAAGTGCTCTCCTTCCTTTGATTTCCCACCAGCATGTGCTGTGACTTGTCACTTATGCACCCGAAAGTGGAAATGTCTTCTATGTTCATGATTCAGCATAATTAACATAGTAAAAATGGCCATCCTGCAATAGCAATCTACAGATTCAAAGTCATACCCACCAAAATTCCAAAACAATTCTTTGTAGAAATTGAAATCTAATCTTCAACTTCATATAGAAACACAAAAATTCCATGATAGCTAACACAATCCCAAATAATAATAATAATAATAGTAATAATAATAGTAATAATAATAATAATAATAATAATAATAATAAATGCTGGGGGTGTCCCCATCCTAGATTTCAAGTTGAATAAATAAGGCTATATTAATAAAAGCAGCATTATACTGATTTTTGACAAATAAACCTGAACACATATTGAAGAAAAATCAGCATCTTCAGCAAATGGTGCTGGTCAAACTGAATGTCTACCTTCTTTTGATATTTATCACCCTGCACAACTCCAAATGGATCAAGAACTTTAGCATAAGGCCATGTGTCCTGAATATTATGGAAAATCAGCTTGGAAATAGGCTCAAACTCATTGTCACAGGAAAGTTTTGTTTTGTTTTGTTTTCTTTTGTTTTCTTTTGTTTTGTTTTCTTTTGTTTTGTTTTTTTGAAGCAGACAACCACTGATAGCAGATCCACTGAGATCCACAGCTAACTAAATGGGACCTCATGAAGCCTAAAGGCTTCTTTACAGCAAAGGACACGATCGTGTGGGAAAAGCAACACTTTACAGAATGGGAAAAGATTGTTACTAAGTATATGTTTGATAGAGATAATCTAAAATAGATAAAGGAACTAAAAACATAGACATAAGTATTAAGAAAATAAGCCAATTAAAATGGCATACAGAAATAAGCAAAGAGTGATCAAAAGATAAAACACAAATGGCTGAGAAACAGACTTTAAATGTTTAACATCCTTAGCCATCAGGAAAATGCAAATTAACACATCTTTGAGATTTCATTTCACCTCAGTCAGATGGCCAAGGTCAATAATATCTACACATACACACACACACACACACACACACACACACACATACACAAACCAGCAGCAGCATTTTCTCACAAAGGTCCTAGAAATACAAACCCTTGCCCTTTTTCTTGCACGAAACAAAAAAACAAAAGAACAAAAAACCAGTTAACTATTGAGCCATCTTCCCACATGCCTCACTAAGTCTTATGGTCTAGTTCATTTTGTCTTAGTCTATTCTGTTTTGTTCTATTACGTTGTTCTTTTAATTCTCTTTGACTCCAAACTGAAGTCTCAGTTTCTATCACATTGTAACAGCTATTCTCCCCTAGAGTGACTACTCTTCTTTTCAATGTTTCTTACTTGCTAAAAGGGTACAAATTTTTAATTATACAGGGGAAAAAGTTCAAGAGCTCTATTGTCTAATATGATTACTGTTGTTGATAATGTATGGAATTATTAATTATTAAATAGTATCTTTTAATTCTTTTCACCCATAAAATGTTGGACTATGGAAGGTTATGTATCTACAAATTAGATTCACTCACTCTTTGTGCTCCTAAGGACAAAGGGGAGGCTGGCTCCAAGTGGGAAGACAACACAGAGGTTCATCTAGAAAACCAGACTCCACTTGTCTTATGATAACTCTGAGAATAGAGTGTTTTGTTCATGAGGGTTGGGGTTTTTGTCCATTAGGAGAAGATGGAATTACACACATGTTTTGGATCTTGTTATCAATCTCAGATATTTCTCATTTCTTGAAATCCATTATTTTTTTCTATTATATCCATACATTTATAGAAGAGAAAAGAAAAGAAAAATAAAAAGAAAAATGAAAAGAAAAGGAAAGGAAAGGAAAGGAAAATAAAAGAAAGGAAAGGAAAGGAAAGGAAAGGAAAAGAAAAGAAAAGAAAAGAAAAGAAAAGAAAAGAAAAGAAAAGAAAAGAAAAGAAAAGAAAAGAGAAAAGAAAAGAAAACCAGGACTGCTTCTGAATAACATCACCCTGCCTTACCAACTGCAGAAGAGTAGGACCTCTTCCCATCTCAGTTCTAGAATTCTAAAAAACGACATAACTAATGAAGACTGAACTGTTCAAAGCATGGAAAGAAAAATAGGACATAACTCTAAATGATAACCCACAACATAGGGCATACCTCAAAATAACAACCGATAAAGCCAATAAGAAATGGATTAAATGCGGTTTCCGTATTGAAAAAGTTTCTCAGCTAACAAGAAGGACATCTTGCCTACTACATCCTTCTTTATACACCAAGCAGTGCATTGTTTCAGTTTTGGGATGCTAACCTGAATGACGTATAGTTGGTAGCCTCCTCAGTTGTTAGCTTCTGCAAGTGCATGAACAGGTAGAATACAATGGTATTAATTATGGTGTGAGAAAAAGGCTTTTAAATTTTAAAAATGTTATCAGCAAGAGATGTAAGTGATCAAATCCACTTGTGGTCATCAAGAAGAATCTTGAGGGACAGAGGTATAGGGTTTGTTTGGTTTGGTTTGGTTTTAAGAGTCAGTAGACTCTGCATAGATATGGAAAGGAAAGGCATTAAATGATTAAAATGAAAGGCCATTTCCCACTGGTAAAGGGACTTAGGATAACAAAAAGGCAGTCGTGTTTTATGTGCAATGAGAACTGTTAGAAGCAAATCAGTGTGAGAGGCATAATAGGTAATAGTCAAGACCCAGTTCAGGTTGGAACTTTATTGTGGCAACAGCCATTGGTTGTGTGATATTTTTATTCCCCCACCCCCACCCCATTAAGAATGGTGAAGGGTGAGCTGAAGAGATGGGTCAGTAGTTAAGAGCACTTAATGGCTCTAGAGGTGATCCAGGGTTTGATTCTCCCACATAGTATCTCACCTCCACCCCCCCCCCAAAAAAAAGTAAAGTAACAACAGCTACAAAGAGCCAGTGCCCTCTTCTGGCCTCTGCAGATAGGAGGCAGGGAGATGGTTCATGTACATATTTTCAGACACATAAAATAATAAATCATTTTTTCTTAAAGGTAGGAGGAAATAGCTAAATTTACATATATTGAAATCCATGCCGCCCCAATGGCTGAGAGTGCTTGGTACTCTAGCAGGGGACCAGAGTTTAGTTTTGTGCACCTGTGTCAGGCAGCTCTAGTGCCTCTGTGGACACCCACTCACAAATACACACACACACACACACACACAAATAAAGTAAACCTTTTCTTACATTTCTAAAAAAATGTTTTGTTATACTTCTTTAAAGATTGATAAGGACAGACCCATATTTGAAATTCTTTCCCCAAAGAAGTACCATGATCTCATGGTAAAAATTAAAGGGAGACTTTGGTCTACAGAAGTGATGTCTTTTTGTGTTAGTAGAAGATGTAGAAAGCAGATGTTTTTCCAACAGAGTGTGCTCATTCCCCACCACTCAGGCACAGTGGGGAAGCCTTACAGCAATAGATGATTCTGTGTAACTTCAAAGTGAAGCTCAGCCTGAGCCCTAGGACATAAAGTTCAAGAGCCGCCATGCTGAGGACCTGGGAACTGAAACCACAGATCACACTATTCTCTACCTTTTACTCAGACAAACATATGATGGCCTGCTCTTACTGCTAAAAGTCTCTGTACTACTCATCCGTATGTGTCCAAGGACACTGGATATTTTAGGCTGACGACTAAAACCTACCGCACACATATTAATTCACTCCTAGTCACAATTCATTTAAAATATGAAAGTGCATTCGTGTTTCAGTGGTTTGTTGGTGTGAAAATGAAATACAAAGAACTGTATTTATTTCAAGTGCACATTTGATGAGTTTGGACATACACAAGCATACCCTGACATTATTAACGCAGTCACGGTAAAAGCTGTTCTCAAAGTTTCCCTTTGTCCGTTTGAAATTCTTTTTTTTTACATTTTAATTAGGTATTTCCTTCATTTACATTTTCAATGCTACCCCAAAAGTCCCCCATACCCTCCCCCACACACACTCCCCTACCCACCCACTCCCACTTCTTGGCCCTGGCATTCCCCTGTACTGAGGCATATAAAGTTTGAAAGACCAATGGGCCTCTCTTTCCACTGATGGCCACCTAGGTCATCTTCTGATACATATGCAGCTAGAGTCAAGAGCTCTGGGGTACTGGTTAGTTCATAATGTTGTTCCACCTATAGGGTTGCAGACCCCTTTAGCTCCTTGGGTACTTTCTCTAGCTCCTCCACTGGGGGCCTTGTGATCCATCCAATAGCTGACTGTGAGCATCCACTTCTGTGTTTGCTAGGCCCCGGCCTAGTCTCACAAGAGACAGCTATATCAGGGTCCTTTCAGCAAACGCTTGCTAGTGTATGCAATGGTGTCAGTGTTTGGAGGCTGTTTGAAATTCTTACTGCACTTGTTTGTTATATTAGTATTTTACATGAACTGGATCTTGATAACAGATTGTGAAGGGCGCTGTATCATATTCCCAGCTGTGGACATCATGCTTTATGGGATGCAGGACATTCTCCAGCCTAACAGAGAAGTGGTGCCTGATAAACAAAACTCTTCATTTCTACCAACCTTCCACTATGACATTCTTCACTTCCACAAGTTTAACTGTTTCAGAAACTTCATACATAGATTTCTCAGTCATCCCCTGTGACTGGTTTACTTCATTTAGCGGAATGTGTTCCATGTTTCTCTTCCTTTTCATAAATAGTACATGATTGCTTTCTGTTCTGGATTGAGTAAGAACACATTGCATGTGTATACACCATTTTTTAATCCATTCAACTATTGATGGACACTATTTTTACATCTTAGCTTTATGAATAATGCCACAATATGCTTGGATTCACATAGCTACTTGAAATCCTGACTGTACCTCTTTGGAAGGTATACTTTAGAGTGGGATTGCTTAGAGAAAGAAAAATAAATAAATTCTACCTTGTTAACTTTATTTTTATTAGATATTTTCTTTATTTAAATTTCAAATGTTATCCCCTTTCCTGGTTTTCCCTCTGAAAACCCCCACTACCTTCTCCCTCCCCCTGCTCAATAACCTACCCACTCCCGCTTCCTGACCCTGGCATTCCCCTATATTAGGGCATAGAACCTTCACCGGACCAAGGTTCTCTCTTCCTAATGAAGACTGACTAGGCCATCCTCAGCTACATATGCAGCTAGAGCCATGAGCCCCACCATGTGTTTTCTTTGGTTGGTGGTTTAGTCTCAGGGAGCTCTGGGGGTACTGGTTAGTTCATATTGTTGTTCCTCCTGTGGGGCTGCAAATCCCTTCATCTCCTTAGGTCCTTCCTCTAGCTCCTCCATTGGGGACCCTGTGCTCTGTCCAATGGATGGCTGGGAGCATCCACTTCAGTATTAGTCAGGCAGAGCCTCTCAGGAGACAGCTAAATCAGGCTCCTGTCAGCAAGATCTTGTTGGCATCCACAATAGTTTATGGGTTTGGTGGTTGTATATGGGATGGATCCCCAGGTGGGGCTGTCTCTGGATGGTCATTCCTTCAGGCTCTGCTCAGAACTTTGTCTCTGTAACTCCTTCCATGGGTGTTTTGTTCCCTCTTCTAAGAAGGAATAAAGTATTCACATTTTGGTCTTCTTTCTTATTGAGTTTCATGTGTTTTTCGAATAGTATCTTGGGTATTCTAAGTTTCTGGGCTAATATCCACTTATCAGTGAGTGCATACCATGTATGTTCTTTTGTGATTGGGTTTCCTCACTCAGGATAATATCCTCCAGATCCATCCATTTGTCTAAGAGTTTCATAAATTCATTGTTTTTAGTCGCTGCGTAGTACTCCATTGTGTAAATGTATCACATTTTCTGTATCCATTCCTCTGTTGAGGGACATCTGGGTTCTTTCCAGCTTCTGGCTCTTATAAATAATCTACTTACCATTTTACTGTCCTCCCAACTAAGAACAAGACTTCCGGCTTCCTAAAACCACCCTTACAAATGTAATAGATCATTGCCATTTTGATTTTATCTGATGGAAAATAAAGGATATTCAACACCTATCCTATAACTGACATTTGCATCTCTCCTTTAGGGAGGAATGGGTGTTCAGGTGCCCATTTTAATGAGTTTATTGTCAACTCTATTTCTTTGTTTTCATCTCATGTTATTGTATGATATCAAGTTTCACATGCGTAGGATAGTAACCCTTTATTAGCAAATCTTTTCTACAATTTCATGGGTTGTTGCTGTTTTTTTTTTTTTGTCCTCTCTTTTCTTTTGTTTTGTTTTCTTTTCTCTTTGAGAAGGTCTCAATATATAGCTCTGACTGTCCTGGAGCTCTCTATGTAGACCAGACTGTACTTGAACTCACAAAACCTTCCTGCCTCTGCTTCCTAATTTACTGGGATCTATATGCACCATCATGCTGGGTCTGGTTGTTGCTTTATTTATCCTCAAATATTGTCGTCCTGTGAAACTTTGTGGTTTGCTTGAACTTTACTCACCTATTATGCTTTTTTAGTTGTGCTTTGATTTCAAAGCCCAAGTGAATGCCAATATTTTCTACTATATTGTTTTCCAATACTTTTAGCCCTTACATTAATCTCTTCAATCCAAAATGACTTGATTTTTGCGTGTTGTGTAAAAAAGTGACTAACCTCATTCTTTTCACATTTGATTATTCAGTTTCTCCAATACCAACCCTTGGAGACATTAGTTTTACTGTACTTTGTATCCTTAGATCCTTTGCCAACTGAAGATTACTACAAATACCTGGGCTTATTTCTAGACTCTATGATATCCATTGTTCTGTGTGTCTATCTGTTATTCAGTATTATACTTACATTTTACTGTTATTAATATGTTCAAGAGTTGTTCTTGTTTTCCCTAAGCTTTTTCTGATGTCTTTTGTTGTCCTAAATACATTTTTAAGACTTATTCCTGCAACAAAATGTGCATCTGTTACTTTGAAGGGATTAGCAGTGAAACACTTCACAAAGTATAGACTTTTTTAAAATATCAATTTTTACAAATCATAAGCATAGAATATATATTTATATACATATATATATATATACACACATATATTCAATTTCCTTTATCAATGATCTCTAGTTTTCAGTAAATAGATCTTTCACTTCCTTGGTTAAATTTATTGCTAAATATTTTGTTATTTTGATGCTACTGTAAATGAGATTATTTTCATAATATATCTCTTCAAAGTATCCCTTAATTATATATAGAAAAACACCTGTCTTTTTAAATATTTTAAATTACAATTTAAATATTTTTCTGGCAAAAGACAGAAGAGGGAATTGGATACCCTGGAACCAGAGTTATGAACAATCATGAGATACTATGTGGGTGCTAGACCGGGTCCTCTGGAAGAACATCCAATGCTCTTAACATCTAAGCCATCTCTCCATCACCAATAGCAGATGTTTGTGTGTTAATTTTATGTTAATGTTTTTATTTTTGTGTGTTCATGTACATGCATACCCGTGTGTGTGTGTGTTTGTTTGTTTCTGAGTTTATGTATGTGTGTTTTCTGGTGACAGAGGAGTCCACAAGAAGTTATTGGATCTTCAAATGCTCTCGAGATACAGCTGTTTATGAGCCTCCTGATTTGGATGTGAGGATCTGAACTCTGTACTTCATGAGTATGTAATAATTGCCCCTGAGTACTAATGTACCATCCCTGTGGTCCCAATATTGATTTTTTAAAAATCCTACAACTTTACTGAATTTATCAATTTTAATAGATTTTTAAATTTTTGCTTTTGAGATTATAATTATAAAATTTCTCCCTCCCTTTTTCCTCCCCTCCTCCAAACTCTCGCATATGCTTCTCCTTGCTCTATTTCAAATTTGTGGGCTTATATACATATGTACGTATGTATACACACACACACACACATAAACACACACACACACATGTAGCCTGCCAAGCCTTTATTGTGTTCCTTGTCTGTATGTTTTCAGGGATGACCATTTGGTCTTGGATAACCAGTTGGTGTGCTCTTCCCTGGAGAAGACTACTTCTTCCTTTCTCAGTTTTCCTTAATTACTTGCAGTTCTTTGTGTAGGGTTGAGATCTCATGGGTTTTACTCATCTTCTTTGACATATCTACTGGTGTCATTCTCTGTCAGCTCATATTTAGAAAGCCATGTCAGTGAGACATTAATCCTGCTCTATTGGTATTTAACTTGTACCTATAAGTGATGGTGATATTGTTGTTCTGCCCTTTGATATATCTTAGTACTTAATAATTGAATAGTTTATATCCAATGCTGGAAAAGACTATCGATATGCTTTTGATGTTGTGTTGGTAAAGTGGGGTGGGGATTCTGTAGACAAATGATAAGGCTAATATATATGTCTTGGTCCCCATACCTTGTTACACACATGCGCTTAGATGAAACAGGATGAAAAGTGATCTGAACTTGTCTTTTTCATTCTCTCTGTGTAATAGGATAAAGCTAACTGCTACTTTGAGTCCTTCCTCACAGGTCAGGTTGCCTCTAATGAAACCAACCCTAAGGGTAATGCTTACTAAAGGAACAGGGTTCTCTGGTATATTTCAAAATTTGCTTTATTCCATGCGTCCTCTGCCATAAGCAAGGGGGATTTTCTTATCAATCTTGATATGTCCATAAACTTCAACAAGGTGATTATAAAGTGAAGATTGATTCCATATACAAGTTAAATCACTTTTAATAAAACATAATATTGAGGTAATTTCTTTGATTGTACATAACATTTATTCTATCGTGGAAATTTTCCCACATACATTTTTCAAGAAATATCATAGTATATGTATAGCCTAGAACATAGTTAAACCGAGGCTATATCATTAAAGTCAAGCTCAATGCCAGTGACAGTTAACATATGCAAGAATTAAGTTCAAATAGCAATTTAGACCAACATTGACAGCAAGCGTTGATATTATTTCTCTTAGGAGGTAGAACCTCACCTTTTGACTACACCATGGCTGCGTTGAAGACCCAACAGCCCTGTGACATGAGAGCACTGATTACACAAGGATTAAGCAGGCATTTTTATAGCTCAGGGTAGAGAAGGGAGAAGTGGTGAGTTTCATTAAGGTAGAATAGGAGAACTAACTTCAGAAGAAGGGATGGGGCTCTCATCTGCTTTTGTCACCCACTGGGTGTCTATGGTCAGGGGCCAGCTGCTTCTTCTTCTGCAATCTCAAGGTGTTGCACAAATGCAAGTCTTCTTGTGACTTTGAACTCAGGTTAGAGTCTTGGCTTTGAGGAAGGGACATTTGTTTTCTTTTTTAAAAAGTTTTATTGAGGTATAAATTGCACAGACCAGAACATGGTATACTTACTAGAGAGTTTGAATTTTGACAAATGTATGTCATAGAAAAGCCACAAGGACAATGAAAACAGAATGTTTCTATCACCCCATAGAAAACACTTTATTCCTTCTCTCAGGCAAAAGAGCCTAGGACCTCACTCACCCAGCCCCCACATACACCACACAGCATCCCAGGGCTTAGACAGTTTTCCAATCTGCACCGTCACACCAGATTCATTTTGGCACCTTCAGAACTTCATAATCTTGTATTGTGTATGGCTACTGTGTTTGCTTAGTAAAATGTTTCTGACATTTATTCCTCTTGAGGGCTTCAGTAACTTGTTGCTTTTCATTCCGGAATCATAGAATTCACCATAGGCAATTACAATTTATTCATCGATGTTATATGAGACTTTCCCTACACCATCCCGAAGGTTATTAGAAATAGAGCTCTCATGAATATTTCCTAGATTGGTATTTGTGAAAACCTATATTTTATTTCTCCTGTGTAAACAACTACATGTGAAATTGCTATATCATACGCTATTTATTTAACATTATGCAGCACTGCCAAACAAATTTCCCAAGTGGCCATTCCATCTCATGGTCTCAATAGTGACGTGTGAGAGTTCCAGTAGTTTCATTTCATTGTCAACTCCTGATATGATCAAGCTTCCAATTTAGTCACCCTGCTAGGTCTGTAATGTTAAACTCCCCTTGTAGTTTCAATGTGCATTATCTAGATTACTATGAATGGTAAGCATATTTTCTTGCGTGTTTAGTTAGTTGGAAACCATTTTGTTTGGTTTTGTTATAAAGAAACTATTACATTTTGACCACTAAGAGTTAGCTATTATATTTTCATTACTTTAGCTATATAATAGATATATTTTACATACAAATTGCCTATCAAATATATCAATTGTGAATATTTTTTCCAATTATAAATAATATTGTATCAAAATTTTCTAGGTTATGACTTCCTTTTATTTTCTCATAATAACTTTTAAATATTAAATATTTCTTCATGGGCTTATATACTGATTTATGCTCAATTTACCCAATCATTTTTTATATCTTAATGCAAAAACTCTAACATTTTTGACAACTTTAATATATGGACTGAAGTTATACCAATTAATTGGTTATCCATCTCTATATACTTGTTTCATTAACATTGATTTCTACATATTTGAATAACATACTACATGTAATAGGTACTACAAGAAGTAATAGATCTTTTCTCATCTTCCAATGCCAGGAGACAATTGTATTCAAAAAATTTTAACATATCAAATGCAAGTGTGAAGCACCATATTCTGATGCCTTATTACTAGGTATACCTAGGAAGATAACAGTACACATCACCTTCCTTTTGACCATATAATATGGGAATTAGGTTCTATGAATGGTGACATGCCCTGTGTTTTTCTTGGAATCTGGATTGGCATAACTTCTGTTTTCACACCGATCTCAACTGACAACTTACAACAAAACATGCACTGTTATCTACTCACTATTATAGTAAATGGACTACCAGACTTTCTCAAAGTCTAACACCATGAATGGTTTAGCAGTGTTTTTAGCAATCTCTTTACCTGGGAGTATAGGTAAGCTTTAGTTTGGCAGATATTTTCGTCAACTAATAGATGTGTCATCTGGGGTTCTGGTTCACTAAAGGTTTGAGGGAAATGGCGACTTCTGCTCTCAAGCATCTCACCCGCATGCTTAATAGCTGGAAATTGACTGTGAACTGAGAGCTTCAGCCCTTCTCATGGTGTTTCCTCATTGCTTTGATGTCGACTCCTCAACAGTAAAAGCTCTGAAAAAATGAACTTGGCCAAAGCCAGGTTGCCATTAAAAACCCACCCATAGAAACAACAGAGAGACATAGTTTCTGCTTGCTGTTGGTTAAGAAATTTACAAAGGAAAGGGGCTTGGACAGCTGACGAGTAAGGTTTTGTCGATGCCACATTTTAATAAGAGTATTTGGATGGATTATTTATTGATTCAGTCTACAGTCTGCCACAGTTCTACATTTTAGATTCACCCAACATTGAACATCCATCATGGTCCAGAACTCAGCTTCCTGTTTTTACTTAGGCTCCATTGATCTCTAAAATAATCACATAAGCTAAATATTCATTTCTCCTTTCACAGAGTAGAAATAGACTAAGAGCAATTTTTTTCTGAGTTCTTCCATATAGAAATATAAAGCATAGAACACAATTTTGGGGTTATGCATAGGTGCACTTCTGACTCTGCTAGTTAATGACTACAGCAGTGAAAATAGAATTGGTAATTAGCTGCAACATTGGAATGTGTCCATCGTTTATAGGAAATAGAAATTTGATTTTATGTTATCTTTTGCAGTTTTTCAGACAACTCAATTCATTCACAACAGTCAAAGCAAATGTCTTACAGCTTAAAAAACAGAATGAGATTCCAGACATCCTCATGTTTAGGAAGACATACACATGGAAGAAGAGCCCAGATTTTTTTATGTTTAATATGTTATATATTTTCTTATGCCAATTTGTACCATTCTGCAAATTAAGAACATTTATGTGGTGCAAATGTTGTTTTGTAGCAAGTTTAGTAATAGCAAATAATTTGAAAATTACAATAAAGTAAGAACATAGGAGATAGGACATGTTTTAAAAATGGTTCCCATGGGGAATGGTGGTATACTGTCACTTTCATACTCCTGGTACTTAGAAGGGTGAGGCAGGTCAGCAGTGTAAGGCCAGCCTTGTCTTCATAAATTCCAAAGTATGTTTGTTTCGTTTTTTTTTTTTAAAGTAATTCGAGGTAAATATACCAGGACAGTCTTCTTTAATCAGAATCTCAACCTACCTCAGCATTAAAGATAATAAGTAGATAAAATAAGCATATATTGAGATAGCACAAGGAGACCAAAGCTGGTGTGTATCTGTGTCTCATTGGATAGTTCTAGAAATCTGACACCTGGTTTTCATGCAAAGTGGGTTCCATACCTTGCATTTCACATTTCATTCTACCAATTGTGGGTCTCAGAAGAGAACACCCACATTAAAATTCTCTCTCTCCCTTTCTCTCTCACTATTTCTCTATCTCTTTATCTCTATCTCTCTATTTCCCTATCCCTGTCCCTATACCTTTACCTATACCTATTTCTGTCAGATTCGCCTCTGTTCATGAAGAAAATAAATTGTACTCTCTTTGTAGAACACATAAATTCAAATTTAAAAGTTATACCAAATTTGATGTGAGCACATTAGCTTTGGAAGTGAATAGGCCATTGTTTTAATCTTTACTTCTTCCTTCCAGCAAGTTGTTGAATTTTCCAGTGTTCCTTTAGTGGTGAAATAAGACTGTGTATCTAGGAGACACTGATTGCAAAGTGTCTGCCACATTTATTGTCTGGCATTGTCCTGGGAACTTAATAATTGCAGGTAATTGTTTCTGCTGAGCGTTTCAGGAACTTGAGGCAACCTAGTCAGGGAGGTATTTTTAGTGCTCCTGAAAAGGCCAATTGATTCGTGCTATTCATGAGACTACCTTGGCTAACCAAAGACAATTTTCTTCCATAAGCATTCAATAAATTAAGTACTTTGCATTGCAAATGGCAAGCCAAGTGTCACCTATGATATTTTACCTAATAGCAACTACTGATTTTATACGGGGTTGTATTTATGACAGTTTTAAATGGACTGAAATATTATGTTATGTGCATGTCTCTGGACAATTGCAGGGATTAGACAGAGCTAACATTTTTCTCTTTTCCAAGGATAATGAAAGTGACTATGGCAGTCAGACTTTTGGCAAGAACACATGGTCCATCCATTTAAGTAAGGTGGAGAGTGTTTAACAACAACACTGTTGACAATGGTGTGTTCACTGTAGAAAGAAACTGTGAAAGACACTGCAGTGCCCAATCACTGTTGCCCAGAAACAATGTGCATCCTCTGGTCTGAAAGAACCAGGACAAAGTGCCCAAAGCCAGAGTTGCAGAGGAACCTGGAAAACTGTGATCATTCAGGAATGCAGCATTCATTCAGAATTAGCAGAGATGAAGACCAAAGATACAAATATCTAACTAACCTCCTGTCTCTTTGACCTGTTACTATCACTGCTATAAGCCAAATTCTGTTAGCCAAGGAATTCCAATAATGCAATCCATAATAATCTGCTAATTAAAGACTAAGATAAAGAAACAACAAGACCCCAAATAACTCAGGAGTTATTCCTTATACTGTTGAAGAGCAGATTTTCGGCTGAGATTATACAAAACTGTAAGTAAACAGTAGACTCTGGTCATCTAATAAAAGCTTTTTCTTTATATCTTTGAAGGAAAATACATTATCTCTAATAGTTGTAGTAAATATGTAAATGCATTCCTCCTGGGCTTGCTCCTACTATCTAGTCTTTACTCATGTCTGCCTTGCATTATCATTGCCACTTATAAATATCTGTTGGCTCCAAATGCTTGCAGTCACTTAGTTGATTACCAGCAAAAAGTTATGCTTTGAATCATACCAGTTTTCTGATTAGAAATAATGTAATGGATATTAGCTTCATTCAGTCATCATTTATTCATTTATAGTTGTTGAATGGGTAATGATAATCTATTGAGTACCTACAGTGTATCACATGCACAAACAAGTAAATGTACTCCTGCTCCTTGCTCTCATAGGACTATGAGATAGGCTTTCATCTAGCAGTACATGTATACCTTACTGTTAAAGTAAATGATATGAAAAAAAAAGACCATTTACCTTTTGAGGTAGAGATTTTAGGGACTATTTGCTTAGGAAGTTATGCTTGACACTTGAAAGCTAAGCAAATATAACCAAGACCACCACCACCCCCAAAAAAGAAAAACAGAAAAGGAGATAAACTGAAGAACTTGATGCACAGTGGAGAGTGTTGTCATGCAAAGTCACTGTGGTCATAGAAAACAAGGCATATCTGCTGAATTAAAACTGCCATATGGGGGAAGAGAAAAAAGAGTAGACAAAGCAAGACATGCAAAGCAAAGACTAGACAATGCTTGTAGGATCTGTAGAGGATCTTAGTGTTTCTCCCAAGAGCAACAGGAAGCAATGGAAATTTTAAAGCAAGAAGTGATATGATCAATTTTCATTTTAATAAGGATGTTGACTGGAGATGTGACTTGGTAAGACTACCTGTTCTGCAAGCCTGGGAACCTGGGTTCAAATCTCAAGTACCCCTTAAAAAACTGATTACGGCACTCACTTCTGTAACTCCAACATTGGTGAGTGGACATAATTTAAGGTGAAGGAGCTTGCCCGATAGCCAGTCTTGCCCAAACAGTGAAAAAGTCTATTTCAAGGTAATGAGGTGAGAAACACAAAAAAAGACCCCTGGTATCTTCCTTTGGCATGTCCATGAATGTGTTCTCATGGGCACAAGAACCTACTTATGTGCACACACCTCATACAAGTACACCTCACACATACAACACAGTATAGCAAACAGGGTAAGCAATATTAAAGTTTTAAAAATTAACATGTATCTCTACTATTAGAGATCATACAAAGAGACCAATAAGAAGTCTGTTGTAGAAGCTAAAGTATAGTGTCATATAAAATCTAGTTTATTTCAATAATCTTTAATTGATAGTTTGATACTAAGAAAGTATTTATATGTGCCTTATTTGTTCATGCAACTGTGCACTTCTCTATAAATGTCACCTTAAGTTTTTCTAGAAAAACATTGTTCTTCTCTCTAAATTTGCATGGTTGAGGGAAAATGATGTATGGTAAACTTCAGTTTGGCCAAGAAAAGTAGTCATTCTCATTTCAGTTATCTTATTTGGAAAAAAAAGAAAGAAAATGCTTTGTTGGGGAAGTTGAGAAATGCCAGGTTTAAGCTGGAGTTGTTGAGAATTGAGCCCTTAGTGGTGAGTTTGCTTAAGAGTGTGTCCAACAGACAGGAAAGCAATTCCAAGATAGGAAACTAGACTAATGTCGAATAATTTCTTTAGAGTCATCACTGAGAATCACTTGAAATAATTACTACTTCTAGAATTGTAAAATATAATATATTTCCTAGTTTTGTTTAAGCCAAGTTGACTTTCTTTCCTCTCAATTGCACTGCAAATGTTCTAAAAAATAAGAGATCAAAACTCAAATAATTGAGGTCTGTTATTATGTTCCTCCCAAAAATACTGTCAATTTTGGCAGTCTTGTTGGTGAAACTTCATGGGTTTAACCTCTAATATGACCTGAAAAAGGACAATATATTCTAATGAGGAATCAGGAGTTTTCAGGAGGCCTTCAGCCCTTGACAAAGAACTATAGGTTATTAAGGAATGCTGAGAGTGAGAGAAATAGTCTTCCCTCAATGTAGAGCACATCAATTGGTTATCCAATATCAAATGATCAGTCCTGAAAGCATATTTATACAACATTATTGTACAGTAAACAGGCTGTGTGTGTATGTGTGTGTGTGTGCATATACACCAATTTCAAAAAAAGATCACATAATTTTGAAAAAGAAGAAGGTGGGGTTCATGGGAGAGTTTGGAGGGAGAGAGGGAGTGGCAAATGATGTAAATATATTATGATGTCAAAAACTTATAGTAAAAATTTGTAAAGAAAACAAAAGGCCTGTCAAAAATATTTACTCTAAATATTAGTTTTATCCTTAAAATATAAAGAAAATAAATTGGCTTTGAACAATTATAGCAATCACAAGCTTTATGCCAAAATGAAGAAAAAAACAAATGTGAGACAGATTCTCTTTAAAATATTGTATTTGGAATGTTTAGGTCCTAAGCTTATCTTTACAGCAGAAATTATCTAGATGGGGATCAGGGCAACTGTTTATGTATGGCTAAATCATTTAAATACTAATCCAGAAAGCACAAAGGATAGACCAGACTAGGGACAAAAACATCCATGAAATGCTCTGCTTGCCAATGAAGGTTCACCTTGCAACTCAGAGCTTCCCATGTTTCTTGACGGCAGGTGTAGACCAAGTGAGTGAATGAAGTGGACACTGACTGTGTAGATGGATCTTATATTTGTTTTAATGGCCTGAAAGTGATTCCTGGGAGAAAAAAAAATCTGTCTGGTCTTATTTTCTCAAATAGTCATCTTTTTCTAAGAAGTTATCTTGTTTTATCTTCTGGGTATGGGTATGTGAATTTTATAATTGACCCTGTTTCCCTCTTATGTGCAGTATCTTCTAGAAAAAAAGTGAGTTTCATAAACTGATCTCAACTATTCAGGTGTAATTGTTGTTTAATTCTTTCATGGATTTAAGTTCTGCTCTGCTATGGTGTTTACCATATGCCTGTCAGTCTACATGTTGATCAAGTGATCAATCTATGAAAGTTTCTGTCAGTTATATCTGTACATTTATATTTTTTGCTATTCATTCATTTAAGGTGTGTTTTATTTAATTTATTTATAGCTCTGTTATATTAATTGACTTTTATATAAAACCTGAAAAAAGTTTGAGAGAAAAAACGCAGGAGAAGAGTGAGATTTTACAGAGAAGTGGTTTGGAAGGGAAACAGGACAGGACATGAACGAACAGAATGTTACTAATAACAAATACCGGGGTTAAGGAAATATGATGGATAAAACAATGGGAGAACATTTTAGTTATAAACAGGACAGAATCATCTGCTGGTAAAGGCTAAGGTGGAAGACAAGAAACCAGTTATCATTCAAAGCGTGGGAATCTTGGCTAAACACTGTGTGATCACTGCTAAAACTGTATAATACAGTAACGAGCAAAGAAGCTCAGAAGAAAACACCTCATTGGGAAGAGTTCAAAACAGCCTGACTAAAGTACTATTAAAAATAATCTTTATTAAACTTCCAAACATATATCTTGACTCAAAAATTTAACACTTGTGTTGTATGTAAAGAGGACAATACATGATACCCTGCCATTTAAATTGATTCCCAATGAAGAAAATAGATAATATTTAACTTCCCCTAATCTTAAAGTTTGTTAGTTTCCTTTATTTTGGGAGAAAAATACACAAATCACAGGAGATGGCTAGAATGGAAACAAAATATAAACAGTAATGCAAGGCACTCTGGGAAATACTGGGAAGAAACTAGAGTCAAATGCTAGTATCTATGGTGGTTAATATTGATGGTACATTTGACAGTTTTAGAATCACTGTGGAAATACATTTCTGGGCATATGTATGGGTATGTTTTAGATTAGATTAATTGAAATGGGTAACCCACTTTAAATATAGTTAGTAGCGTTCCTTGAGTTGGAGTACCAATGTGAATTGGAAGGAAAAGAAAGCTGAGCAGTGGTAGTCATCATTCTATGATCCATGACTGAGATGTCTCTGTGGCCATCAACTCAACCTCCTGCCACCATGACTTCCCCATCCATCACAATCAACTGTATTCCCTCCAAGTGTGACCCGCAGTGAACCATTTCTCCTTAAACTGCTGTGTCAGAGAGTTTGTCAGATGGATGAGAAAAGTTACTAATACAGCAGATCACACATCGCCTGGGAACTTCAGAAGAAGAGGAATGAATTCGAAAATAAATTTTTCTTTGCTATGTTGGTTTGAGTACCAAAAAAATGTGTAATATAGGCCAAAAAGTAGATTAATGCAAAACTTCTTTGAAACAAGCAACATTGTCGGAAGTTAGTTAAGAGCATCAAATGTCTTCTTAGTGATGACCTGAGAATCATTTACACATGCTTTGATGGACTCTAGCAATGACCAAGAAGGACAACCAAATGACCCTGTGTCTGGGTAGGTTTGGGAACCATAGCTGACCCAGACCAAAAAACAAACAAACAAACAAAAAACAAAATAAGTTTAGACACTTCCAAATAATTTCAAACTATGGAAGAACAAACTCTAAAATCAATCCATTTCTTTAAGAATTTTTTAAATATAAGAAAAGTTTTTAAATACTATATAAAATAAAATATATGAAAGAAAAACAAAAGTTCACATTTAGGGCTGAAAAAAGCCCGAAGTTGTACAAAAACATTATTTGGTCACAAAATCAGATTAAAAGAAACAAAGTCAATGAGATTTCAAATAAAAATAAGTAGAGAGTTATGCTGCCAGTAAGACTGAGACTCCAGAAGAATAGTTCAGTGTCAGCAGGACAACTTCAACACTGCTCCCCAGATGCAGAGGAAAATACACAAGGGAAGCCAAGAGACCACACAACAGAGGACTCCCATGTAGAAAACATTTTCTGAATCTATTACAAGGAAGAGTATAAAGAAAAGTAACCAAGTGGAGGGAGCAGATTCACTTAGAGATGACGGAGCCTCAGGAAAGGGAGGAAAGACTGTAGCAGTGAGAGGGAATGGATGGCAGATACCAAGAGAACATGGCCCACTGAATCAACTATGTAGAATTCACATGGCTCACAGATACTAAAGGCAAGCAAACACTGGGTCTTCATGTTTCTGCCCCAGACTCTCTGTGAATCTGTTTTGGCCGTTAGTTTGGTGTTTTTGTGAGACTCATAACAACGGGGTTGGTATATCTTTTACTCTTTTGCCTGCCTTTGAGATACTTTTCCTCCTATTTGACGTTTTACTGAAGCCTCAATATGAGGGCTTTTGCCTTGTGTTATTGTATTTTTTTTTCCTGTTTGGATGTTGTCTATTGCCTGTTGTTTTCTGAAGAGGAAACCCAGGGTGGGAGATGAATTTGATGAAGAGGGGATGTAGGAGACAACTAGGAAGAGTGGAGGAAGGGTAAACAGTGGCTGGGCTGTATTGCATGGCAGAAGAATCTATTTTCAATACAAATAAGTGATAGAAGATAGATGCAATATTATAGATAGACAATAGAGTGAGACAGAGAGTGAAAGAGGGATGATAGAAAATAGATAGATAGATAGATAGATAGATAGATAGATAGATAGATAGATAGATAGATAGATAGATAGATAGATAGATAATTGATAGACAGACAGATTGATGAAACATGGATGATAGAAGAAAAATCACAAAGGAATCAATGCAAGGGGAAAAAAAGAAGTTTCATAAGAATGCCCCCAAAACAGGGACTATCACATTTCAAGGACATAACCTTAAAATCCAGAAGACGGCAGAGAAAGATCTAAGGCACTTTGAAGAGAAAATATATAACTCAGTAAATTTATATTCAGAAAAGTACCATGGCCTGTCAGAAAAACAAAGACAAAAATTAAAAATAAATGAAGGCACAAGAATGAGGCGATAGCACATTAATAGTGATTAAAGACACAAGCTTAGATTCCTGTTCTTCATCACTATAAACTTACAAATGAACGTTAAAAGTTTCTGAGAATTTTTAATGTAGTAAAGTATTTCTAGGGAGAGATCTGAAAGTCCTGCTGGCCACTAAGGAATAATAAAAGAACCGATAGAATGAACTAGATGTTATAAATAGGATGCTATAAATAAGTTTCTTGGGTTTTGTTGTTGTTGTTGTTGTTTGTTTGTTTTTTGTTTTTTCAGAGACAGGACATTCCTATGTTCCCTGGGCTGGCTTCAAATTTGCATGTTGCTTCTGCTTCACAGGCAAACACAAATATAGGCATGTCCCTCCATGGCAAGCATTGTTCACTCTTCAGAGAAGCTATTACGTTTCAGAAATATGGAGCAGACATTATGTTTTGAAAATATAGTCACTTATATCATTTATCTAATTCTCATTTATCTTTAAGATTCTTTTGTATTATGTGGGGAGTGTGTGGGTAAGAATATGTGCATGTGAATATAGGTGTCTGAAGAGAGTTACAGACAGATCTAAGTTGCATGGCATGTGTGCTCAGAACCAAACTCAGAACTTCTGCAAGAGGAGTAGAGGCTCCTAATGGAAGGGCTATCCCTCCAGCCCTTTGGATATATCTTAGCTTTAGCCACTTCTAGGAAGCCAAATGAAAATGACATAAATGTAAAAAAGAATTACAAATAAGAGTAATAAAAACCATAAAATAAGTCAGGCCCCTTTCCTATCTTCCCACAACATCTATATCTTTCTCTGCCAGTGTAGCACCTGCTCCAGAAAGCCATCAACAGCAACATTTCCTAGGAACTGTGGAATTACTGTATTTTATGTAAGCATACATCCTTTCAAGATTTTAACTAAATACCACAATGAATTTCCAGAAAGTATCGTGTCAGCTAGTTATTAGTATCCTCATAAACTCAGCAACAGTGTACTTACAAATGTGATCTCATCAAAGAACACGATAGGATTTTAATTCAAGAAATCTGACTCCAGAGCTCCTACTGTGACCTCCCAAAATAACTCCTAGTAGTGGTAGAGGGGATAATGGTGTTTTTTTTTTCTGAGCTACATGTCCTAAAATATCCTTTCACACCAGCAATAAAAATGCCGGAGAACGGTTTCATCAGCTTGCTCTCACTGTCCTGCCTTAGACAAGTGGACCTAGAAATATTTTCTTTTGATTTGGACATGTTTCTTTGCTAAGAGTCAATAATATGCACCTAAACTGTCAGTTTTGTTTTCCCTGGGAGAATACATGACTGGCAAAGGGAATGTCCCTTTGCTGACTTTCGTCTTCAAACCAACTTAATGTTTTAAACTTTAAGTTTAAATACAAAATTTCTCAAGCTCAGAATTGAAATTTAGACACATGTATCAGCCAAACAAACGTCAAAGAAAGTCAATTAATGGAAGAAAGACCAAGGGACAGTCAACATTTCAAATAACTGTATATAGAAATTACCTATTTCTTCTATAATAATAGTAGATCTATTGTAGATTATATCTTCTTAAACTTCACAAGTTTTTAAGAGAAAGAGAGATTAGTTCTATTCTTTTCGAGTACTGTGGAAATCCAGTGAACTATGTACATTCATCAATGCCTCGGACAAGGTGTAAAATGAAGCTATGTCAGTGATATTGGTGTCTAGACACGGAGGAGCAAGCCTCCATTTATTTATTTATTCATTTAAATTTTTGTAAAAGTAAAAACAAAACAAAAGACAAAAAACAAAAATTAAAACATTGTGCAAAATCTTCCAGTTGGGACGTTTTTTAAAAGAAAATCCAGGTGACTTCATGTTGTTATGATGATTATCAGTTATAATACTTATTTCTATATAGACTAATGTCCTCAGACTATGAAACCAATAGAATTTTCAAGTCCCATCCGATGTGCACTTAATCAACACTACTTGTATCTTTGCTCTTATTACAGCACTAACATGGTTCCTGGCTCTGTTCCTGTGAACATCTTTCAAGAGGAAGCTGTAATTCTCCATCGGGTGCTTGACACTTGTCAGGTCACCAAAATCAACTTTGATGCCACAGCTAGGAAACACTCCACAAATACCTTTCCTCTCTCATCCTTAGCTGTGACCATTCCATCTCCCACACATGCATACGTGCAAGAAGTTCTTGAATCACCAAGAAATAGACAAACATGACTGAAAATATTCATAGAACTTCCTCATTAAGGCAATCACTTCGGACTTCAGACAAATCACACAATACTACTTCTCCAGAATAGGATAACTATTATGGAGACCTGTGGGTTCTACAGATTATATACTATAGAATCCTATAGAGGTGACCCTATAGGTTATACATAGATTATATTCAGCAAACAGCCTCTATTTTTCATGCCAGACTTTCTCTTAGATGTCAATGTTCAAACTCGTTCCCTGAGAGCAATTTATTTCTATTCTGTCCCCAATCAGAAAAGGATCTTCTGTAGCGAAATGTTCATTGTCTACTTTTAGGATTCTTCTTTCCAAAATCAATCAAATGTTACCCTGCTTCAGATGAACTTCTCTTGGTGTATGCATTATATAACTGAAATATTTTAATAGGAAGTTATTTTCTACCCTTGCCCGATTTCTGAAATTAAACAAGACAGAATTAGTTAGAATCCTGTATCTTTAAGCTATAAGGATATGACTCAATCAGTGACTCATAGAAGCCCATCATTCATCTTGTGTATATTTTTACACAAGATCGAAAATTTTATAACTAATTTATAAGTTAATTCAAAGCTCATGAATCAGTTTAAGTTTTTTGAAAATGTTCCCGGTAACCTTACTGGCTCCCTCTTTTCAAAATCTAGGTGAGTTCAAAAGAGAGAAGAAAAATTGTGGTAGGAGCCCAAGGGCAGACACAGGTGGAAAGGATAGGCATTTGGTGAGGAAATGGGATGAGTTTGACCTGTGGCTGAAGACAGCTTCAAAGAGTCCTATAGGAAGAAAGGAGCTATGTGTTGGAGCCCTTGCTTATTTCAACTTTTCATTCTGAATAGAAATCTGTTTGAAAATCCAGAGATGGGTGGTACACACCAATTGATCTCTCGTATTTGATTTCCAATCTATCCTCTTCTGATGCTCCAGGGCTGGTGAAGCATAGGCTGGGAAACTTCTGATGTGATTTCTCTTTGAGAGACTCTAAAACTAAAGAGTAGAACTCTTTGACACACTGACAAGCTAATGGATTCCCTGGATGTTCCATCGAAGGACCCAAGGGAGCAAATGCTATTATAACTGAGGAGCATAGCTATGTAAAATGGAAGAGGCTTACTAGAGCTTGCCATTAATAGCACAAATAATATACAAAAGAGAGTCCAGGAATATGTAATTTGTTTGAAAAGTTATTAAAATGAGGAGGAGAGTAATAACCACTCTGTAGATAAGAAAATAAGAGACAAGGCCAAAAGCAGAAAGAAGGACAGTTTTCTGGAAAAAAAATAAAAAATATATGGAGCAAAACCATCACACAACCTGGGAAATTTAGAACAAAAACCATGCTTCCATGATTTTTTTAAAGTTTTATATATATATATAACTTTTAAATATGTGTGTGTGTATGTGTGTGTATTAAGTATATATATTGCTATATATATATGCATGCATATATATGGAGAAAATATCTGAAAACACAAATTTGAAAAGCATACTTGTGTAGTGAATACAGATTTAAAAATCATTTAATATACAAGTCGGCAATATATTGTATAAAGGGGCCGAAATTATATTTTAAGCTTTGAAGGGCACCCATGCTATTTGTAAACACACACACGCACTTTTTTTTTAACACAAACTACTTAATATGAACTTTACTTTGATCTTCAAAGTATTGTAATCCTTCCAATACCTAAATTCACATATTGAAATTTGAGAACATGGCAGATTGAAAGAGGATACAAACAAGTCAATGAATTCATTCCAGCATCTGGAGGGAAAATCACCAACACAAAGAAAATATTAGAACAAAAAATGTTGAGAACTCAACAATATATGTCAAAAAGTTTTATGACCTTCAAAAACTCAGCAAGTAAATTGAGGCTTTGATTAAAGAATTAAAACCTTGCAAATGAAAAGCTCAATGAGTCAAATTAAAAATAGCAAACATTGTCATCCCATTAAAAGCAATCTATAGATACAAAGCAATCCCCATCAACATCCCTACACAAAATTCCAAAGATATTGAGGGGAAAACTTTCAGCTTCACATGAAAACACACACAAACACACAAACAAAGAATAAAAACAGTATTTAATGTGTAAAATAAAGCAATGGGAATAAAAACAGCATGGTTTGGCACAAAAATGAACACATTGATCAATGGAATAAAACTGAAGAGCCAAACATAAATCTACACACCTACAGACACCTGATTTTTAATAAAGAATTCAAAAATGCACACTCAGAGAAAAGTGTATCTTTGACAAATAGTACTGGTCAAAGTGGATGTAGCAGAATCAAAATAGATCCATAATTATCTCTCTGTACTAAACTCAACTAACTCTAAAGGATCGAAGACCTGAACATAAAATCACATGCATTGAATCTGATGGAAGAGAAAAGTAGGGAGTAGCCTAGAACTCATTGTCACAGGAAAAGACTTTCTGAACAAAACACCAGTAGCACAAGGCACTAAGATCAACAGTTCATAAGTTAGACCTCTTTAAACGGGAAAGCTTCTGTATCATACCATCATCTGCCGCTGTACAAAGCAGCAGTCTACACAATGGGAAAAAAATTATCAACTACATAGCTGATACGGGGCTAATATAGAGAATATATAAAGAACTCAAAAAAAAAACCTAGGCAGCAATAAAACAAATAACCAAATTTTTTAAAAAGGGAACAAATGCTAAACAAAAATTTCTCAAGAGAAGAACACAAATGGCTGAGAAACTTAAAGAAATATTTAACATTTTTAATGATAGGGAAATGGAAACCAAAACTACTTTAAGGGGTGGAGAAGGAACTGAACACAAGATCAAAGGGAGGTTAGTGGTCGTTGCATCTTGTACCCATGCAGATTAGATCCTACCTTGCTAATTACCTCAAGTTACCTCATCACAGAAAATTAATTTACAGAATGTGGGAACGCACTTCTCTGGAAATATCTTAACTATCACCACTTTAATAAACTGTATAGTTTTAGAAGTAACAACGTTATGCTTAACCCCAAACAACAGTTGTCTATAGAGATGGTCAAATATTAGGTTACAGGTACTTGGTTCTTAAAATCATTAGCGAGCACATGGCAACACCAGCCTCATTTTTCTGCTTGATGTCTTACCTTTCACCTGCACAAATCTGTTAGCCTATGGCTTCAGAAACCCATTCAGACACGGAGCAGAAAGAACACTTCTCTCTGAAAGCTTTTCGAATCATCACCTTCCCTGGTCACAAAGGGCAATGAAAAGAAAATGTGCTTTTCCCTGGGACATGGGGAACAATTCAAAACTGATTTGTCAGTTGTAAAAGAAGAAAATAGAAAGAGTGTCTGTGGGCAATGGCTTTGGGTTTTTTCCTTCTGCTTTTCAGTTTTACTTTGTCTTCCTCCTTCTCCTCTTGCTTCTCTCCCCTTCTTCTTTCCCATCAGAGAAATTTAGGCTTTTGTCTTGATTCAAAAATACAATTATGTTATGAATTAAAAATTTTCATCAAGAGAATGACTTAAAACAAATTACTTAGCGTGAGTTTTAAATTGTTGTGTGCATGTTGGTAAGAATTAAAATGTATGTTCTTATTTTAGCTGACCTAATGTTAGAGGAGTCATTTCCCTCTCTGATCCACATCATAACTTAGAGTCAGGCATTTTTTTTTCTAATCGCATATTATAGTTTCAGCAGAAACACCGAGAAGTAATTACATCTTGGTCCTAATATAAAATATTTTTATTATTGGCACCATAATTTAGACTTGATAAGCTCGCTGGTTGTGCTATTCCTGTTAGCCTCATTTTATATGGTCTTAATTAGGAAGCACCTGGAAGTGAGCACCTGAGTGGCAGAAAGTTGGAAGTGGAATGACAGCTCTTCATAGTGTTTAATGGGCTGTACTGAAACAACTTCTTCAGGTCATGAGGCCTTTTGATCATTACCAAATAATTAGTGCTATGAAGCACCATGAAGGTAGCTTTTTCATGCACCTCCTTTAAAGATCCCACTAAGGGAATACTCTTAAATGTGGCTTAGCGTCTGGCATCAGAGTCACTTCTCAGTGTAAAGTTTCTCCCCTGATACAGAGTCTTTGTACTCTAGGGCACCGAGGTAGCCTCAGTTTGTGATACTACTATGTTGTAGTTCATCCTCATTTCTCCCCTGAAGCACCTCTATGAAATCATATCTTTATAACCACTCCTGTACACCCCTATTATTGTCTTCTTTTTAAGATCAGTAAAGCACTTGCATGCTTCATTAATAGCATCCCTTACATATAGCTTAACAGATGAAAGAACGTTTGGGATTTGTGAAAAATATTCTTCAAATCACTATAATATGTTATCTGATGAGCTTTTAAACACTTCATAGTTAATCTATCTATGTGTATCTGGGTAGCTGTAGGGTGGAAAATTCATTGGTGTATCATCATTACAGATTCTTCTGGATAAGCAATGGAGTCCTGCAAGCATAGTGTGACCAATGTCTGCCAGGTAGATGCTTCTAATGACCAAGATGCAGTCTGATTAAATTGCTCCATGATTGAGGCAAGAATGGGTGAGAGGTCATAGAACTTAATAATGTAGAAGCAAGCATAGAACTCAATTATAGAACCAGCTTTGTATCAGCAGAACTTCACCCATCCACTCAACAAATATTATTTAAGTCTATTTTGTGACAAGCACTGTCCGAAATCTAGACCCAGCAGCAATCAAAAAAAAATTTTTTTGATCTTCTTTGTCTAGGGATCTACTTGAAACATTAACCAAATAATAAACAAATAGGGGCTGTAGTGGTGCCTTAAAGGTTATGAGTACCAGCTGCTCTTCTAGAGGATCAAGTTGCAATCACTAGACCCGGAACAACAGCTAACAAATGTTAATAATTTCACTTTCAAAGGATCTGATGCTGTATTCCAGCTTGATGCACAGATATACATGTAGGCAAATGCCATACACAAAATAATAAATAAAAATTTATACATATTAAACAAGTGTATTTATTAAAATTGTATTTAGTATTGCAATATATTGCTGTCAAGTTGTTAGTATAGGACTCTTTGGAAGCTAATACAATTCAGAGCTTATTTTGCTCCAGTTTATCAGTTTTCCATGAAACATATGAGACTTTCCAGCTTGTGTTGTTGTTGTTTTTGTTTGTTTTGTTTTTGCCTTTGTTATTGTTTTGTTTTTTTGTTTTTTGTTTTTTTTGTTTTTTGTTCTTTTTTGTTTGTTTGTTTTTTTTTTTTTTTTGAGGCAGGGTTTCTCTATTATGTAGCTTTGCCTGTAGCTCTCTACTATGTGCTCTGGGATTAAAAGGATGTGGCACCATGCCCAGTCTTGACTTTTCCATATAAACAAGGTATATAATAGTTGGAAACGTTCCTTGCAAAACACTTTATTTCTAGCTAGTATCTGATACAACATATATCAGAAGTCATGGGGCACATGTGTCTTTTACTATAGCAGTGATTGATATCCTATAAGAAGAACTCTTGAAGACTCACAAAGCACAATGTGGTCTAAAAGGTCATGTAGATTTAAAGATTTTTAAGTGATCTGAGCTGATAGAAGCAATTATTTAAAAATATTAATTGTAAAATTGAAAACTGATTCAAGAGATGTTAAAATACTTTTATGCACAATAAATTTAATAGCACATACAAGGTTTTGTTCCATAATAAAGTCCATACCTAGCATTCATAATATTGGATTATAGAAAGCTTCTGTTTTGGTACAAGAAGTGAGATTGGGATCTGAAAAGATATTTTAGAGATTGGAAGTACTGGCTATCTTACCACCGAGGTCCAGTTTTGGCTCCCAGGTCCCACATGGTGGTCAACTCTCAACCATCTACATAACTGCAGTTTCACTTGACTTCTCTGATCTCCATAGACACCAGACACATGCCATACATACACACATGGAGGTGAAACACTTATACACATAAAATAAATAAGATTGTAAAAATAGTCAATTTAGTAGAGAATATTTATCTGTAAACTTTTTGATCAAGTCATGGCATAAAATAGACCATACCATTCTGGAGGTAAAGACCCAAGACAAGGGTATCGTAATGTGAATTGCTTACTTCTCTTTAGGGAATATCAGACTGTTTCTTTCTGTGGATGTGGTTGCTTTTCTGTGGGTGTCCTTTAAGTTTTAGATACCTTCAGAGCTAATGGGAGTGTCCTCATTTATTGCCAAAATCCACATGCTGGCCTCTAGTTTGATAAATATTCAGGGACACACAATAAATATAAAATTATTTTAATCTAAGTGTCTCATAAATCTTGGTTTATGACATTCTACTGTAAAAAGAAGTCACAATTCAAACAATTGATAAAAGTTTGAATTTTCTTGTCTGGGGAAAGCTATTTGTCACTATCAATTCAGGTATTTTTTTTTTCTTACTGAAAACAATGTTTCAGATTAAAAATAGTAAGATGTATCATATTATTATTACAGAAACAAACTAATAAAATTACTGTCATTTTGAAAGATGTATTTTTCTGAGGTTATATTTTTCAACAGTTTTATCTTTTCTGTCAGAGTGCATGCAGTCCCCTGAAACAATTCGATTGATACAAAGAACTTGTACAACAAATGGAGACCATTTAAAATTTTTCCTTAAAATTTTTTGGAACTGAAAATGTTTTCTTTAGTTTTTACATAAACACTAATATTTCAATCAATAATTTCACATTTATTTGTCTTACGAATTTATAAAGTTTAATTTGATACTTTGAAATTTCAAAATACTGACATTAGAATAAAAGTTATGTCTGGTGTATAAAAAATACTTACATAGAATTCAAAAATCACTCTTAGCATTTATTTTAAAGCAAATTCAATAATATTGACTTTATAATTAAGCCAGCATGAATCTTCAAACAGATTTTATCTATAACATTAGAGTCAAAAGACTTTCAAAATGATTCTTAGCATACAGGCCACCTATGCAAGGTAGCCAGGACATTCCTCCAACATTCTAGTGCATTTGTCTAAATTGGAGGGTGAAAACAAATGTTTGGGCTTTGTGAACAGTGTATGTTACAGTCTCATTTTCTTTTCAGGGCTGAGAATGAAACCCAGGATTTTAGGATAACATTCAGGCAAGCACTCAAACCCTGAGCTCTGTCCTGAGCCGTCGCTTACTGCTTCTCAGTATCCTTTTTCTTTTTCTTTTCTCTTTTTTTTCAGGTTTTTCTTTTTTTTACTAGATATTTTCTTCATTTACATTTCACTATCCTGAAAGTTCCCTATACACTCCCTGCGCCCTGCTCCCCTACCCACCCACTCCCACTTCTTGGCCCTGGTATTTCCCTGTACTGGGGCATATAAAGTTTGCAAAGACCAAGGGGGCTCTCATCCCAGTGATGGCTGACTAGGCCATCTTCTGCTACATATGCAGCTAGAGACATGAGCTCTGGGGGTACTGGTTAGTTCATATTGTTGTTCCACCTATAGGGTTGCAGACCCATTAAGCTCCTTGGGTGCTTTCTCCAGCTCCTCCACTGGGGGCCCTGTGATCCATCCAATAGCTGACTGTGAGCATCCACTTCTGTGTTTGCCACGCACTGGCATAGCCTCATACAAGACAACTATATCAGGCTCCCTTCTGCAAAATCTTGCTGGCATATGCAAAAGTGTCTGGGTTTGGTAGCTGATGGATCACCAGGTGGGGCAGTCTCTGGTATCCTTTTTCTTAATGAGTTGATTCTTTTGAATGCTGTTTTCATTTTCTGATTTGCTTTTATGGGAGGACTTGTCTGTCAGGATGGAGAGCAAAGGTAGGATGCAGCTCCCTTCCTACCCACCTCACTTTCTCTGTCTGCCTTTTTTTTTTTTGAGTTTAAAAGCAACTTTTCTTTATTAAGTTTTGAATCCAAACAGCAATGTTTAAAACTAAACATTGTAGCCAGGCATGGCTTTAGTCCCAGTATTCAGGAGGCAGAGGCAGGTGGATTTCTATGGCCTCAAGGCCAGCTATGTCTACATAATGAGACTAGGTCTACACAGTTCCAGGCCAGCCAGACCTATGCAGTGAGACCCTGTCACAAATAAACAATAATAAAAATATAATAAATGAAATTAAATAATCTAACATAGTACAATATAAATACATGCTAATTTGACACCTACACAGTAAGAAATGTATCATATTAAAATTAAGTCATATTAAATATTTAAAGACTTTGTTTTCCATAATTAAACTGATATGTCCCTATAAGGGCAGAACATTTTGTGAGTACAGTAAAAATAATGCAATTTACAGCATGTAGTACTTTCTTTTTATTAGATATTGTCTTTATATACATTTCAAATTCTATCCCGAAAGTTCCCTATACCCTCCCTCTGCCCTGCTCCCCTACCCACCCACTCCCACTTCTTGGTCCTGGCGTTCCCCTGTACTGGGGCATATAAAGTTTGCAAGACCAAGGGGCCTCTCTTCCCAGTGATGGCCGACTAGGCCATCTTCTGATATATATGCAGCTAGAGACACAAGCTCTGGGGGTAGTGATTAGTTCATATTGTTGTTCCACCTATAGGGTTGCAGACCCCTTCAGCTCCTTGGGTACTTTCTCTAGCTTCTCCATTGGGGGCCCTGTGTTCCATCTTATAGATGATTGTGATATCGTATATTGGACTAATCTCCTCCCATCTTAGCATTTATTGTTTAAACTACCATTCTGTAACATTCTTACTTAGAGTTCAACAGTATAACTCTCTTTCTTTTCTGTAGAGTAAGCCTGTAATTTTATCCTATAACAAATATAGAAAAATCTAAAAAAAAAAAAAAAAAAAACTCTACATTTGCTGTCAAGATGGAGGAGTCAGTAAAGTACAAACTGTAAGTGTAACTTTTGAATCAGTAAGAAACACATGTATAATTAAGAGAATGAATGCCACATACAAATTAAAATTCTGCTAAGTATGTTCATGGTGGCGGTCATTTTAGAAATGTCCCTCCAAGTATTGATTTCAGACAGTACCTGTAAGAAATTACAGACTATTATATAATTATCTTCCAGGAAAAACAAAATTTATTTATTTTACTTTTCTCTTTGAAAGAAGAGAACAAACACCTTGGCAGCATCCCAACTATACATCATTAAAAGAAGAACAATGTGATTCCTTCAAAGTTGAGACTCACAGAGCGTAAGGGACCGTGTCAGTATTTAGGTTTCACTTCTAAAGACTGGGTTTTAAGAGCAAACAGTCTCAATCAAGAAGCCTAGCACCATCATGGCTGTGTCCTAAAGACTGAACAATCATATGACTCACAGTTAATGATTACATCTCAGTCCTCCCCACCTTTTCAAATTAGTAATATACAGTCACATGTCCCTCCAAGTATTGATTTCAGACAGTACCTGTAAGAAATATTTGTTTTGAATATTGTTCATCTTGGTGATGATTCATTCACAACTTGAAAGACCATATATCAACCCTAACCCAGCAGATAAAATGTCTAGAAAAGATGATAAAGAAGAAAAATTGACTAAGTATTTTAAAAATCCATTATATTATCATAAAAGTTATTTTCTAGAGAATTGGGGAATTTGTCCCTTCTGAATATGTGATTTAATATCAAATCAGTACTTTACATATATTTTTATTTAGTGATTATTATGTTATAATCTACCTAAATTTTCTTATTAATGGTCACACATATTTTTACCTATTTATCTAGAAATCATGAATCTGTTTATCTATAATACATCAATACAATCCTTTTAAAATATTACAAATATTTTTATTTTTATTAGTTCTTTGAAAGTTTCTTACAACCTATTTTGATCCATCTTCCCTTTACACTCAATATGTAAAGATTAAAAGAAAAGCCGAGCGTGGTGGTGCACGCCTTTAATCCCAGCACTCAGGAGGCAGAGGCAGGTGGATTTCTGAGTTCAAGGCCAGCCTGGTCTACAAAGTGAGCTCCAGGACAGCCAGAGCTATACAGAGAAACCCTGTCTCAAAAAACCAAAAAAAAAAAAAAAAAAAAAAAAAGATTAAAAAAAAATCAAAAAACTTTAAGGCCTATTTGTGCTGCCCAAATATTCTTAGACCTGTGTTCTTTCACTACAGTGTAATCAACTTAGGAGAGGTTACAATCTTAGAAAAAACTGCCTCTCCATCTATTAGTAGATAGCAATTGCCAATAGCTCTATGGCTACACATGGGATTGATTGCATGCCCAATCTCCTGTCCATGCTGAGATTCTGTCTGGTTTGGCTCATACCACCTCTGGCTATTATCCTCTTTCTGATCCCCTTCTGCAATGTTCCCTAAGCCAGGTGAAAAGAGGATGATAGATAGATAGATAGATAGATAGATAGATAGATAGATAGATAGATATTACCTATTCTAAAATGGAAATGTTGATATATACATATAAAAATGTTGAGCAAATACACACTCATACACACACACACACATATGAATATATATATATATATATATATATATATATATTTATGGCTATTTTCTGTACCTTGGACAAATCTGGATCTCTGTGTTACTCACCATCTACAAACAGTAAAAAGCAGTTTCTTAGATGAGGGTTGAGAGTTGTCTTGGACTATAGGTATAAAAATGTTATAAGGAATCAATTTCGGAGAATAATAGTAAACGTTTATCATGAAAGGCCTATGACCTGTCTAGTCAAAGATTCTTGCCCTAATAATGGTCCCAGGTATAGATTTACCATTGACATGGACTTAAATCTAATCAAAAAGTGGTTGGTTACTACTGTGATGTTCATGCCATTACTGGATCCCTCATTGTTCATATCTTATCAGGCCAGACATCATATCTTCTATCATCATGAAAACTAGCTAGTCATGATGAAGCTTCCAACCAACACCAGCTTTATCTCTACATGTTCTATGGCCCAAGCATACAGTGTCTTCAGCAACAGAGCCTTGCCATCAAGTTCTAGAATGTAAGCAAGAGCAATGGCAAGAGCTTATTGTAACGTTAGGGGGCAGTCTCAGGAGCCACTATGCAGCCATTAGAATGGTAAATATCCAAAATTAACACCAACTTTTGGTCAGGATGTGGAACAAGTATATAATTCACTGTCCCTTCCTTCCATCCCTTCCACCTCTACTGCCTGGTTCTTGCTACTGGTACAGAATCCTAATTGGTCTGCTACCCTGAAGACTCCATATCCTGATACATCCTAGAAGACCTGCTGCACTCAGAGCAGTTGGTAAGATCCCCACCCTGAGCCCATAAGCAACATAAGCAAGACCATAAGCAACAGAAGCCAAAATACATGGGCATCATCAGAACCCAGTTCTCCCACCACAGCAAGACCTAAATATACCAACACACCTGAAAATCAGGAATCTGTCCTAAAATCCTATCTCATGAACATAATAGAGTCATTTAAGGAGGATATCAATAACTCACTGAAAGAAATACAGGAAAACATAGGTAAACAGGTGAAGGAATTGAATAAAATGATCCAAGACCTAAAAGTGGAAGTAGAAACAAAGAAAACTCAAAGGGCAAACCTGGAAATGGAAAATCTAGGAAAGAGGTCAGGAATTACAGATGTAAATATTACCAACAGAATACAAGAGATAGAAGAGAAGATCTCAGGTGTAGAAGAGATTGACACAACTGTCAAAGAAAATTCAAAACATAAAATATTCCTAACCCAAAGCATCCAGGAAATTCAGGACACAATAAAAAGACCAAATCTAAGGATAATCAGAACAGAAGAGAACGAAGATTCCCAGCTAAAAGGACCTGAAAATGTCTTCAACAAAATCATAGAAGAAAACTTCCCCAACATAAAGAAAGAGATGTACATAAGATATAAGAAGCCTATAGAACACCAAATAAATGGGACCAGAATAGAAAATCTTCTTGTCACATAACTATCAAAACACTAAATGCACATAGCAAAGAAAGAATATTAAAAGCTTCAAGGGAAAAAATCCAAGTAACATACAAAGGTAGACCTATCAGAATTACACAAGACTTCTCAACAGAGACTATGAAAGCAAGAATAGCCTGGTCATAGGTCATGCAGCCTCTAAGAGAACACAAATGCTAGCCCAGACTACTAGACCCAACAAAACTCTCAATCAACATAGATGGAGAAAACAAAATTTTCTAGGACAAAACCAAGTTCAAACAGTATCTATCTACCAACCCAGCCCTACAGAAGATCCTGGAAGGAAATCTCCAACACAAGGAAGATACCTGCACCAAAGAAAAGACAATATATTAAGCACCTCACAACAAAGTTAGAAGCAAAGAGCCACAAGCACATAAAGCCACATACAAAAACAAACATATCAGGAACCAACAGTCATCTGTCTATAAAATCTCTCAGTGTTAATGGACTCAACTCACCTATAAAAGACATAAGCTAACAGACTGGGTACACTAATGAGATCCAGCATTTTGCTGCATACAAGAAACATACCCCAACAGCAAAGACAGGCACTATCTCAGAGTTAAAGGATGAAAAAAGCTCTTCCAAGCAAATGGTCCCAGGAAACAAGCAGGAATTGGCATCCTAATATCCAAAAAAATAGACTTTCAGCCAAAAGTTATCAAGCATGATGAAGAAGGACACTTCATATTTGTCAAGGGGAAAATCCACCAAGAGAAAATCTCAATTCTGAACATCTATGCCCCAAATGCAAGAGCACCCAAATTCATAAAAGAAACTTTACTAAAACTCAAAATACACATTGAACCCCTCACAATAATAGTGAGAGATTTCAACAGCCCACTCTCACCAATGGATAGGTAATTGAAACAGAAACTAAACAGAGACACAGTGAAACTAAGAGAGGTTATGAACCAAATTGTCTTAACAGTTATCTACAGAACATTTCATCCTAAAATAAAAGAGTATAACTTCTTCTCAGCACCTCATGATACCTTCTCCAAAATCGACCATATAATTGATCATAAAACAACCCTCAACAGATAAAAGAAGATTGATATAATACTATGCATCCTATCAGATCACCATGGCCTAAGGCTGGTCTTCAATAACAGCAAAAGCTACAGAAAGCCCACATATACATGGAAACTGAACAACTCTTTACTCAGTGATAACTTGGTCAGGGAAGAAATAAAGAAAGAAATTAAAGACTTACTGGAATTTAATAAAAATGTCGACACATCATACCCAAACTTATGGGACACTATGAAAGCAGGGCTAAGAGAAAAGTTCATAGCACTTAAGTGTCCTGGTAAGAAACTGGAGAGATCTTACATTAACAATTTAATGGCTTTCCTATTCTTTGCAGGTCCCTCAATCCTTCCCCAACTCTTCCGCAAGACTCCCTGAGTGCCATCTGATGGTTGGCTATGGGCCTCTGCATCTTTTACCCTTTGCTCCTGGTTGGATCTCTCAAAGGACATTTATGCTAGGCCCTTGTCTGCAAGCATTACAGAATATCATTAATAGTGTCATGGATTGCTTCTTCCCCATGAGATCTCATGGGTCTCAAGTTGGGCCAGTCATTGCTAGGCTATTCCCTCAGTCTCTGTTCCATTTTTGTTTCTGCGCATCTTGTAGACAGGACATATTTTGAGTCAAAGATTTTGTGGCCTGGTTGGTATCCTTCTTCCATTGGGAGTTTTGCTTGGCTATAGGAGTTGTCCATTTCAGGCTCCATATACCCCACTTCTAGGGGTCTCAGAGCCTCTACTCTATCTCAGGACTCTGCAATATCCTAGAGATACTCCCTACAAGTGATTTCCATTCTCTCTCTTCAGATCTCCCTGCACTTAATCCCCATACTCCATTCCCTTCTCACCCCCTTGCCTGCCCAGTTCTCTTCCTCCATCAACCTCCAAAATCTATTTTATTTTCCCTTCTGAGTAAAATGCAAGCATCCTGCCTTGTTCCCTCAGTGTTTGGGATTCTTTGTATCTGTGGATTGTAGCATGGTTATCCTGTACTTTATGGCTAATATCCATTTATAAGTGAATACATACCATGAATGTCCTTTTGGATCTGGCTAGCTCATTCAGGATAGTTTCTTTTTTTTCCATTTTTTATTAGGTATTTAGCTCATTTACATTTCCAATGCTATACCAAAAGTCCCCCATACCCACCCACCCCCGCTCCCCTACCCACCCACTCCCCCTTTTTGGCCCTGGCGTTCCCCTGTACTGGGGCATATAAAGTTTGAGTGTCCAATGGGCCTCTCTTTCCAGTGATGGCTGACTAGGCCATCTTTTGATACATATGCAGCTAGAGTCAAGAGCTCCGGGGTACTGGTTAGTTCATAATGTTGTTCCACCTATAGGGTTGCAGATCCCTTTAGCTCCTTGGGTTCTTTCTCTAGCTCCTCCATTGGGAGCCCTGTGATCCATCCATTAGCTGACTGTGAGCATCCACTTCTGTGTTTGCTAGGCCCCGGCATAGTCTCACAAGAGACAGCTACATCTGGGTCCTTTCGATAAAATCTTGCTAGTGTATGCAATGGTGTCAGCGTTTAGATGCTGATTATGGGGTGGTTCCCTGGATATGGCAGTCTCTACATGGTCCATCCTTTCATCATTCAGGATATTTTCTAGTTCTATTCATTTCATGAAAAATTCATGATGTCCTTGTTTTCAATAGTTGAATAATATTCCATTGTATGAGTGAGCTACATTTTCTTTATCCATTATTCACTTGAGGGACATCTGAGTTGTTTCCAGTATCTGGCTATTATGAATATAGCTGCTATGGATATTAGTTGAGCAAGTGTTCGTGTGAGATGATGGAACATCTTTTGGGCATATCCACAGAAGTGATATAGGTGGGTCTTGAGGTAGAACTATTTCCAGTTTTCTGAGAACCTGCCAAATTCATTTTCAAAGTGGTTGTACAAGTTGTCACTCCCAGTTAGGGGAACAACACCTTTCATAGCCACAAATAATATAAAATATCATTCTGTAACTCTCACCAAACATGTGAAAGGCTTGTATGACAAAACCACGGAAGAAAAGAAATTGAAGAAGACATCAGAAGATAGAAAGAGCTCCCATGCTCATGGATCAATAGGATTAACACAAGGAAAATGGCCATCTTACCAAAAGCAATCTATAGAGTCAATGCAATCCCCATCAAAATTCCAATACAATTCTTTATATACCTTGGAAGAACAATTCTCAACTTCATATGAAAATAAAAAACAGAAAAGAAAACAAAAACAAAAAACCCAGCATAACTAAAACAATCTTGTAATATAAAAGAACTTCTGGAAGTATCATCATTCCTGACTTTGAGCTGTAGTACAGAGCAATAGTAATAAAAATTGCATAGTATTGGTATAGAAGCAGATGGGTCAGTGGAATCAAATTGAAGACCCAGAAATAAATGCACATACCTATAGACACTTGATTTTTGACAAAGAAGCCAAAAACATACAGTGGTTTTAAAATAGCATCTTCAACAAATTATGCTGGTCTAACTGGATGTCTGCATGTAGAAGAATGCAAATAGACCCATATTTATTATCCTATACAAAACTCAAGTCCAAGTGGATCAAAGACCTCAATGGAAACCCAGATACACTAAATCTAATAGGAGAAAAAGTAGGAAATAGCCCTGAACTCATTGGTACAGGAACAGAACAACCATAGCTCAGGCACTAAAGTCAACACTTAGTGAAAGGGACCTCATGGACTTGAAAAGCTTCTGTAAGGCAAAGGGCAACATCAATAGGACAAATCCACAGCTAACAGAAAGGAAGAAGACTTACATAAGATCCTATATCTGACACAGGGTTAATATTGAAAATATATAAAGAACTCAAAAGTTAACCACCAACAACCCAAATAACCCAATTAAAAAAAAATGGGGTAGAACTAAACAGAACATTCTCAACAGAGGAAAATCTAATGGCTGAGAAACACTTAAAGAAATATTCAGCATCCTTAGTCATCAGGATAATGCACATCAAAACCATTCTGAGATTCCACCTTACACTCACCAGAATGGCTAAGATCAAAAACTCAAGCACATGCTGATGAGGATGTGGATCAAGAGGAACACTCCCCCATAACTGGTAGGAGTGTAAACTTGTACATAGCAATTTCTATTAATGAAATCTATTTCATTTTCACTGATCTCAGAATTGAATAGCATAATTTGTAAACCTCAGTTCATTTTCTGGATCTATGAACAGGCAAGAATCATAGTAAAATCTTATTTTTTAGTAATTTATGTGATACACTTTCTTATTCAGAATATATGTTCCTATGGTAAACACCTTAGCCATGGGGAAGAAAAAGCTTATTTCAGCATATAAACTTTAGGTTACACTCATCACTGAAAAAGGCCAGGGTAGGTAGGAGCATGAAGGAAAGAACTGAAGAAGAGGCTACAGAAGAACTCTGATTACTGGCTTGCTTCTCATGGCTTGTTCAAGCTGCTTTTTTTATAGCACCCAGGACCACCAGACTAGGGTACCACCCTCAGTGGACTGAGTCCTCCCGGACCAATCATTGATCAAGAAAATGTCCAAAAAACTTGCCAATTGTATGGTGAGTCTTAATTGTGAGTCCCTCTTCCCAAACATGTGTCAATTTGACATGAAATGAATCAACACACATACATAAATTACTACATATCTTTGACCAAAAATATATGTGTGTGTGTGTATATATATATATATATATATAGATAGATAGATAGATAGATAGATAGATAGATAGATAGATAGATATAGATATAGATATATAGATATATATTTAAAGAAAATATTTAAGAGCAATTTCCATACTGGAATTAATATATTTCAAATATCTTATTAAAAAACTATATAAAAACAAGAGCTTCTACGTCAGACTTAAACACTTTTTGATATTTCTAAAAGTCAATCATCTTTTGGTTATCAGAAAATGAGAAATAGAAGGAAAAGTGGAGGGAAGAAGAGACGGAAGGAAGGAAGGCGAAAAGGAAGGAAAGACATAAAGATGGGAGGGCAGGAGGGAGGGAGAGTAGGGAGAATATTTGGTTACTTTAATAAGAAATATCCCCAATGCTCAGGCATTAGAACATCTGGTCTCCAGTTGTTGGCACTGATGAGGGGTAGATAGCAGTGGAGGAAACTTATCACTGGGAGTGGGCTTTGAGAGGAAGAAGCTTCACCAATTTTCTGTTTGCGTTCCCTATTTCTTGCTTTCAGCTGAGGAGGTTTGCTCTCTGCTTCCTGACACTCAGTCTGCCATATCTTCCTAACTTGATAAACTCATCCCTCTGTTCTATAAACCCAAATGAACCCTTCCTTCTATAAGTTTTTTCTGGTCACGGTGGTTTTGTTGTTGTTGTTGTTGTTGTTGTTGTTGTTTTGTTTTGTTTTGTTTTGTTTTGTTGTTTTAAAAGTAACTACTAGAGAAAGGAACAAATTATAAAAAAAACACACAGGAATTATATATTAGATAGATAAGTAGGTAGATAATAGATTGATAGAAATAAAAATATCACAACTACTGTGAGGATACAGAAATCACTAGCAATAAACCTGGAGTTTATATCATGATTATAGACCATTCTAAACATCATTGGTATTAAGCTATGTGGTAATCAACCATGCATTGTCTGTTTTTGGAATTTAGCTTAACTGCCAGATCTGACTCATGAGCCTTCTATTATTATTATTATTATTATTATTATTATTATTATTATTATTATTATTGTTATTGTTATTATTATTAAATTTTTTATAATCTATTCTTTATCCCCCTCCCAGTCTGTCCTCTGACTATTCCACATCCTATACTTCCTCCCCCTTATATCCAAGAGGATGTCCCCACCCCAACCCCCAACCCCACCCCCAAGAGACTTCCCCACTTCCTGGGGCCTCCAGTCTCTTGAGGGTTAGGTAAATCTTTCTGACTGAGTCTAGACCCGGCAGTCCTCTAATGTATATGTGTTGGGGCCCTCATATCAGCTGGTGTTTGCTGCCTGGTTGGTAGCTCAGTGTTTGAGCAGTCTAGGGAGTCCAGGTTAGATGACACTGCTGATATTCTTCTAGGGTCACCTTCCTCTTCAGGGTCTTCCATACTTTCTCTAATTCAACCACAAGGGTCACCAGCTTCTATCCATTAGTTGGGTGTAAATATCTGTATCTGACTCTTTCAGCTGCTTGTTAGGCCTTTCAGAGGGCAGTCATGCTAGGCTTCTGTTTGTCAGGATCCCAATTTGGGCCTGTAACTAGACCTCCTTTCCCTCAGGCTCTTTTCCATTTTTGAGCCTGCAGTTCTTTCAGACAGGAACAATTCTCGGTCAGAGTTTTTGACTGTGGGATGGCAACCCCATCCCTCCAGGTGATACCCTGTCTTTCTACTAGAGGTGGACTCTACAAGTTCCCTCTCCCCATTGTAGGAAATTTTATCTAAGGTCCCTCTATTTGAGACCTGAGAGTCTCTCCCTCCCAGGTCTCTGGTACATTCTAGAGGGTCCCCCCAACTCCTACCTCCCGAGGTTGCCTGTTTCCATTCTTTCTGCTGGACCTCAGGGCTTCAGTCCTATCCCCCCTCCCTGCACCACCCCCCAACAAAATACCTGATCATGTTCCCCTCTTCCAATCCCTATTCCCCTTCCCACTCAGGTCCCTCCCTCCCATATGAACCTTCTAATGGATTGTCTATTGCCTCAGAATCTGTGCGTAAAAGTCTAGGCTAAGTACACATGAGGAACATTACTTAGCTCATACACAAATTCCAACCTTCAAAGAGACTGAGGTTTTATTGAGGAGAATTCAGCCATTTGTTAAAAAATAAGGTTCACAGGTTGGAAGTTTTCTCAGACACGAGAAGAGCACTTAGAGAGTCCCAAACATTGAGCACAAATGTGCACTCAATTACTCAACTTATGCAGTCAAAAGTTATAATCAAAATGTTATTCTCAGTAGCCAGTTTTTAAGGCTAAAACTATTTGTTTTGACAGACTCAAGTACAAAAAAAAATAAAACATTTATGGGCACAGCCAAAACAAATTATAAGTCAAGAAACAGGATAGAAGCTACAATTTGCCTGTCTCCCCTTTGTCTTTATATTTTCATGTTCGGATTACTGGTGACTGAAAGAAATAATCAAGTATTTTTATCAAAAACATCACTCTTCAGAGAGTGAAATATTACTAGGCTTTGATGCTTTCTAACAAAATAAAAAATGAATATACTATTATTTATTTAAATATATTATTATTAGAAATATACTATTCTTTTGGGTAACTTATTTTATTTTGGGTCATTTAAAATACACAGAGAATAGGGCTATAGAGATGACTCAGTGGTTAAAAGCACTGAATGCTCTTCCAGAGGACCCAGGTTCAATCCCCAGCACCGGCATGTTGGCTCACAAAGGTCTGTAACTTCACTTATAGGGGATCTGACATCCTCACACCAATGCACATAAAATACAATTTTTTAAATTATTTTTAAAAATCCAGAGACAGTAAACATATATGATTCACATATTACATATCTATACATGTCTTTATATATGCATGTGTATATACACACAAACTCATACAAGTCAAATTATACTTGTTCCTTTTTAGAACATTGAGATTTTTTTTAAAAGAAATTGTCAAAATTAAAATTCCCCTTGGGTAGCAGAATAATAACAAAAATTGCCTTCCTTTCACTCACGCCAACATTTTCTATTACCTAAGTAATACTATTAAAGATCTGAATTACAAGTTTTTACTTATGTTTTAATTAATTCTCTATATCTTTTAAGAGTAGAGGGCAACAGAGAGGAGAGGGAATTAGTCAAATGCAAAAATAAGTACAGTAATTGTTTATTTAAACATAGACATAGAAAGTATAAAGGTAGTCCAGCCCTTGCCTTATTGAATTTCAGTTCTGCAATGACTTTAAATCACATATACTTAAAAATTCCACATTTTAAGTATTTCAAGGTATCTTCGTCACATATGTAGTTTACAGATTTTTTTCTTTACACAAGGTTGAAACTTAGAATCTTTATCCTTGCATGGATTTAATTATTCTTGAAGAAAAACAGTAGTGAGAGTTGGATGGTATTTTGTTTCTTTCTTTAATTTTTTCCCCTATTGGAGAAAATGGAAGTGCAACAATGAAGACCTCATACCTCCTTTCAGAGAATCAAAAGAAGAAAAATCACTCCCAACACCATCATGAGAGATAAACTGAGTTGTGCAGATTAGGAATCCTGATGAAAATGGAAATGGAGATTGTGATCTCTGCGACTGGAGTCATAAAGAAGCCCTCACATGAAGGGACAATGCCTGGCGTGATCTTTATAGGTAGGGGACTCTTGTATACAAGGCTTCCCACATGGGACTTTTCATAAAATTATCTCAGCAGATCTATATAAGTATAGGGTTATTTTTGTCATTTTACAGATTACTAAATAGAATTTCTGTTAGATCATGTCCCAGTTTAGTGTTATCTGACCAGAAAAATAAACAAAATGAGATTTAAGCCCATGATTACTTACCCTAAATCCTTGGCTTTAAACCAAAGGCCAGACTTGGGAGTTTTGGGGTGCATGTATCCCATGGCATTGGAAGAGACAACTCTGGCCCTGAACTCCTTCTCCTCCTTCTCAGCCTTCTTACTTTACATCAAATAAAACTTCATTCCATAGAATCTCAGTAAATGCAAGCTGACTCTTCCCTGAGTTATCATTCATTTTCAACATAGGTTAAGGTTGCTAATTTTAAATTTAGGACACATGGTATTTTTGTACTGTTCTAAGTTATCTTCTAAATGTTTGACTAAAACATTTGATGAAGACCATAAAATGTACATCCTTGGTTGTTTATGGTATCATTACAAAAGCAATTTCACTTTTAGATGTCGATGTATGGTATATTTCTGTGTAGGTGCTTGTGTTTATGTGAACAGGTGTGCGGAGGCCAGAGGACAAAAATAGTTGGTCACTCTCCACATTTGTTTTTGAGGCAGTCTTTCATTTAACCTGGTGCTTGCTCGTGGATTAGAGTAGATGGTCATTTTGTAGCACTCCAGAGACTGCCCTTTCTCTACTTCTCCCGTACTACAACTACAAATGCATGCCCTGTGCCCAGCTTTTTGGGTGGGGGTTAGGAATTTGAACTCAGGTCCTTGTGTTTGTATTGCAAGTGCAAAAGTGATTTCTGTTGAGTTCAGCTGAAAATAGATGTCTGATCCAATACTTCATCTCACCTAAGAGTAAATGCCATTTTCACATGAAATTACCACTGAGAAAAGATGGCTTTGCCTAAACTTGTGTGTCCATTTGAAGTCTTGTTGGCCTGTAGGCTCAGCACTGCCTTGAAATTGAAGGTTCATAAAATAAATGTAAAAATCCAGTTTTGCTCAGTGACATGACCTAGTTATATTAATGCATTAACTGACTCTCACCAGGAGTGCCAAACAGGTGTAGGAAGCTCTTCATGCTTCATTGTGGAGAAAATCCATGGAATATAGTGTTTCATTTTATAACCGAGAGCTTTGAGATGATAATTTTAACATTTAACTCTGTATTTTTGTCATAGGATAAAAACTTCATGTTACCTAATCACCTTTTATTATGGTGTTGAGATCATTCTGCTGGCAAGAGAAATTTCCATCCGTCTTGCAGACATGTTCCCTCTGTGACCCAGGTTCAGTTCTATCAACTTACATTGCTTTAATTTATTAACAATGTTTTGATAATTATCACTTGCTCTAATTTATCTGATACTATATTGACAGCAATTGCTAATTTGGCTGAGCAGTGTGACTGTATTGCACATTTTTTTAATCTCCTATTTTCTGTTGCTATTATGTAATCCTCAAGGATTGGATTTTTAAACTTTTAAAGGGAGATTTATTTTAGCTTATGTTCCCTGAGACTAAGAAGTGTCAGAACAAGGTGCTAGCCAAACTTTTAGTTTGCACCGCTCTATTTTACAGCACTGTGTGCATATGTAACTGATGCAATCCAACCAGAGGAAGAACTCATTATCAAAGATACAGCATGCATCTATTTCTGAGGGCTCCTCTGCCTGCATGATCTAAACTCTTCCCTCAAATTCTAAGCTACCAAAATAGCCAGACGGAGTCCTGGGCCTCAACGCTGATGTAGGTGGAGAGAAAACACATTCAAACCATAGACACAATAATCACTAATTTTATTGAACAATTACTATTTTTACTATGTACTGGGCTGAAGGTTTAAATGACCCCATGTTACAGCCTTCTTAGGAGGCACACATCACTATTAACCACTTCTCAGATGAACCTAGATTTGAGCAGGTTGCCTGAAGTTATTGAACCAGCAAATGGCTAAACTGACATGAGAATCAGCCTGCCCCAGGGAGAGTGTTGACATTTTTCTATTTCCCTGCACCCTCTGTATGTGGCTTCCACACTGAAGGCAGCATCTGAGAATGTTTTTAAGTAGAGTCATCTCTTGCTTCGCTTAATTAGCAACAACATTATTCTTTCCATCTGTCGGTTTTCTGTTTATCTCTCAGTCTCTTAGCCACAATTCCAAAATGAGATTTTTCTTTTAAATTCCCTTAGATAAACGTTGAGATCTGAAGCTGTTTAACCCTGCATAGATAAATCCATTTTTATAGAGTTAAAAGAAAAAAATATATAAATAAAGACACTAGAAAATTGGGGCTTTAGAGTATTGGGGGCCCTATACCATTACAGTAGCAATTAACAAAACTGATCATTTTCATTTTATATGTAGATTATTGGCTCATGTTTTCATTTTATTTTAAATTGTGCACATTAACATAAATACACAGACTAAAGGGAAGTAGCTAATTTGCATTTTATAAATGCAATTAGCATTAATGGAATGTATGAACTCTGATAGTCTGGTTGACACAGTTGCATTAATTCTCATCTCGGGATAGAGTTAAGTGATTCGGAATATACTCCTTTCTAATTGGATTGTTCTAACAAGGATAACTCAGAATGATGTGCATTTAGAGCTGAACAGAATATGACATCCAGAATTTTAACAACATAATGAGATTTGGGGGGGGGGGGCTTTCTGTATATCAGGTGTTCAAAGATATCTATAAAATTATTCCTACATACTTGTTTTCTCCTGCTTAGAAATCTCACTCTGAATAAAGTGTTTTGTTTTGATTTTTTTTTAACACAACAAAGTGCTGGCTGTACCCAAGGGATGGCTTATATAATTGTATTATTCGAGTAGGTTTCAAGATCTTAAGAAAATGTTCCATTTAAAGATTCTTTAAAAAGCAGTAATGTCTAATTCAGTGTGAATAGTGACTGGAATAAAGCAAACACAATAGTTCCCACAAAATAAATGCAATCACTCATCAGGTACACCATCTCTCATTACTCTGTGCTCTAGTAAGCCTTAAATTTTTGTATAGTTCAGTGGATTTGTTTGCTGACTATAACATGCTATTTTTAATTCATGAGAAAAACATTTTCTAAGGAACATGGTATCTACATTGCTAGTCTTTCCAAGATATAGAGGGTTTGGCAAGTACACTTATATTTTAAAAATGTTAGTTATAAAGAATTTTATTCTATATGTGCTCCATACTTAGAATTTTCAGTTCCATTGATCAAAAACTACAAACATCTTAATCCAGTGGTCTATGAGATTATTGTCACTCTTTCTCCCTTTTAAAAACGTTTCGATGATAAAGAAACCCTACTTGTAACGTAATACCAAACTCTCCCTGTAAACATATTTTAATGCTATACATATTCCTTGCAATTGAGTGGGTGGGTGGGTGGGTGGGTGGGTAGGGGAGCACCCTCAAAGAAGCAGGAAAGGGGGAATAGGATAAGAGGTTTTCAGAAGGGAAACTGGGGAAGTGGATAACATTTAAAATGTAAATAAATAAAATATCCCTTAAAAAATAACTAGCTTGAAAAATGAACCCTACTTTTAACATTAATACTATGTAAGCTTAAATATAGTGAGAAATCTCTGTGCATACAGATATGTTGATTTCCTATAAACCATCAAGTAATTTTAGATGAATGATGTTAAATTACTTCCTTGTGTTATTGTATTTTTTTCTCTCCCTTAAGTGCCTTCTTTCTGTTCTCATTTGCAATTACAGTCCATAATGCTGCAGAGATCAGTAAACAACCCTGACAAAGTTTTAAGAATAGATGCTACACTTGAATTGTCATAGTCTTTTAAAATAGTCCTATCAGACTTTGACAACTGGGTGATTCAAACAGCATTTCCCCCTTGTTTACTGGTGACTACCACCCTCTGAGTGGCACCCCTGGTGTCTCTGTGTAGATGTATTTCCTCCTCTTCTAAGAACTCTGGTGAATTTGTAATAAATTACCACATCTACCCTTAATACTGTTCTTCAGGATGTGGGTTCCATGAGACATAGAGTAGAAGGTATGTGTTTAGGAGAAACGTTCTATAAATATCTGTTAGATCCATTTTGTTTATAGTGTTGGTTAGCCCCAGCATTTCAATGTTTTGTCTGGATGATCTTTCTACTGGTGAGAGTTTGGTACTGAAATCTGCCACTATCAGTGTGTGAGGATCAGTCTGTGATTTACGCTGCAATAGTCTTTCTTTTATGAACCTCGTACTTGAGGAACAGATGTTAAGAACTGGAATGTCCTTTTGATGGATGTTTTCTTTAATGATATGGAGCCTTTTTCCATATTGTCTTCTGATGTTTTCCCCCATCTCTTGTGATTTGTTTTGGTTTGAAGCCATTTCATCAGATACTAAAATGGCTATACCAGCTTTCTTCTTGTGTCTGTTTGCTCGAAATATTTTTCTTCCGTTTACCAAGAAATGTGGTCTATCCTTGATGTCAACGTGTGTTTCTCAGATACAATAAATATTGGTTTTTGACTCAATATGCTTGTTTGTATATTCTTATTGGGGAATTGAGATCATTGAAGTGAAATATCAATAAGTAGTATTTGTTGATTCCTGTTATTTTGTTGTTTTTGTTGTTGTTCTTGTTGTCACTACTGTTGCTGCTGCTGGTGGTGGTGTGTGTGTTTGTGTGTGTGTGTGTGTGTGTGTGTGTGTGTGTGTGTGTGTGTGTGTGTGTGTGTGTGTGTGTGAGTGTGTGTGTGTGTGTCTCCTTGACTGGATTATTTATTCCTTGTATTTTCTTGGGGGTAGTTAAACTTCAGGTTGGAGATTTCCTTTTAACACTATCTGTAGGGCTGGATTTGCAGATAAATATTGCTGAAATTTGGTTTTATTATGGAATGTCTTATTTCCTACACCTATTGTGATTCAAAGTTTGCTATATATATAGTAATCTATGCTGGTATATGTGGTTTCTTAGGGTCTGTAGAACATCTATCTCTTCGGGTCAAGTTTTTAAGGTCTCCATTGGGAAGTTGAGTTTTATTTTAATAAGTCTGCCTTTATATGTTACTTGATCTTTTCCCCTGAAGCTTTTAATATTCTTTCTTTGTTCAGAACCTTTACTGTTTTGATTATGTGCCAAGGTGATTTTCTTTTCTGAGCCAATATAGTTGGTGTTCTGTAAGCTTCTAGTTCCTTGATAAGTATTTCCTTTTTTAACTTAGAGAATTTTTCTTCTATGACTTTATTGAAAACATATCCTGTGCATTTGATCTGGGTGTTTTCTTCTTCCTCCGTTCCTATTATTGTTAGATTTAATCTTTTCATAGTGTCCCAGATTTCCTGGATATTTAATACCAGGACTTTTTAAAGATTTAACATTGTCTTTGGCCAAGTTATCCTGACCTTCTACTGTGTTTTCAACACTGATACTCTCTTACATATTCTGTGTTCTGCTGCTGAATGTTGTCTTGGTTATGGCTTAAGTTCCTAAATTTTGCATTTCCAGATGTACTTACTGATTCTATTTCCACTTTCATATCTTGAACTGTTTTACTCATTTCCTTTCATTGTTTGTGTTTTCATGGGCTTCTTTGAGAGATTTATTCATTTCCTCTTTAAGGACCTATATTCAATTCATAAAGGTCATTTTATGGTTTTTGTCTTGTATTTCAGCTATGCTACAAATCTCAGTGCCTACTATGATAGGGTTGTTGGGCTCTAGTAGAAACATATTCTGGTTAACATTAATTATATTTTTACACTGGTGTCTAGGTATCTAGGTTTGGAAAATTTGTAATTTTAGGTGCTAATATCTGCTCTTGTCTTTGTTGTGTGGGTGTTCTGTTCTTGGTTTCTATTGCCCAGTCTGGTTCTTAACAGAATATAGTAGCTGTGTATTGCCTAGTAGAAATTTCCAAGATGCTGACAAAGTTCTGTGACTTGTGGTTCTGAGTAAAATATATTTCTAGTTTCGGGGATCTGACCCTTAGGAAAGAAGATAGGCTGAAGTTGGGGTAGTCCAAAAGAATAAGGAAAGCAGGTATTCCAACAGAATCCGCTTAGACTCTCCCCTGGGAATGAGAGCAGAAGGTAAGAGTTCACAGCACAAGATCTGCTACAGAACTGGGTGTGAGACCTGGGAATTGGATATGAAGGAAAGAAAGGAGAGTTAAGATCTGAAGTTCACCTACATCATCTACTGAACTACTTGTCACTCTGGCAGGCTTGGCTAATGGGTTCCCAGGGAATGTCTGTTGCAGTTAGGAGCTAGGATAACAGGGTGAGATGGCAGGAAGTTTGGAGCATATTTGCCTGATTGATTGGATGAGAGCAGAGAGGAGGGGGAGACTGCAGCATGTGATAGGCTCCAGACTTGGGGGCTTGGATTTGAATGAGAAAATGGACAGATGAAGATCAGCAGTTAGCCTACCTGCTTCCCTGGTTGTAGTGGTCTGTGTGTTCTCAGGGAACGCCTGCTGGAGTTGGGTACTGGGAAGTTTGGAGGAAAGATCTGTGTGATCCACTGGAAATGGGGCCAGGAGAGAAGGGAGTCCTCAACAGGTCACCTGTTACTTAACTGAAGAGTCGTATGTGAAGATCTGCCTATGTGCTTCTCTGGCTGTTAGCGCCTTGCATTTTCAAATTTATTTATTCTATTTCATGCTAAGATTAGGAATAAAGGAAACCACAATAACTTACTTTGTTGCACACACTCCTTGTCTGTAGTGGTTTGAATTAGAATAGACCCCACAGGCTCATATATTTGGATGTTTAGTTCTCAATTGGTATCATCTTTAGGAAGGATTAGGAGGTGTGACCTTGTTGGAGGAGATGTGTCGATGGGGATGGACTTTGAGGTTTAAAGCCTAAACCAGGTCTGTCTCATTTTGTCTCCTGCCTGAGGATAAGAATGTAATCTCTGAGCTACTGCTTCAGCAGCATGCCTGTCTGCCTTAGGCCACACTTCCTTATGTAAAATGTATGTATATGTGAAATTAGCTTACACATGTATGAAGGCTGAAAAGTTCTGAGCACAGCAGTTGGCAAGCTTGAAAGAAACTCAGGAGAGCAAAAAGCCTAAGTAGTTTGGTAAAAAAAGAAAACAAACAAACAGGAAAAGACTGATATCCTCTTAGCTAGTGGACAGATAGCTCGTTTTCTCCTTATCCAATTTTTTTGTTTGTTTGTTTTTGTTTTTAGTTTTTTTAGATTCACGCCTTCAATGAATTGGAAGAAGTCCACTCAAATTGGTCCTGGTACTGATTTCTTTGGTCTACCAAATCAAATGCTATTGTCAACCAAATACGCCCTTACACATTCTATCATTACCTCTTCTCCTGGCTAATTTCTCCATCACACTTTTACTCAAATTTAAAATTCTCAAATGTTTACAGTGCCATCTCCAAATTTTGTTCAGTTTTAAAATATTTATTTATTTATTCATTCATTCATTCATTCATTCATTCATTCATTCATTCATTTTTAGTTTAGAAGTATGAGTGTCTCACTGCATGTGAATCTACACACAAGTAGTGCAGAGTCCATGGAGGCCAGAAGAGGGCAATAAATCACCAGATGAATAGGTGCTTCTCTATGGGTACTGGGTACTGAATCTGGATCCCCTGCAAGAAATGTTTTTGTTTGTTTCTTGTTCACCATTTTAGTATTCATGGCATGTTCCTTATGATATTGTTTTCTTAATTTCCTGTACGGATATTTTCCTGTATTGTTCATTGTATTCAAAATGTGATTTAGCACATAGTATAACCTGCTATTGCTAGATCTTATATCAATAAATATTTGTTAAAATATTGCTAAAAGAATGAGAGCTCATGTATGTTTCATTCTTCTCCAGTTTCCAGTATCAACACCCTTCTAATTCTGGTAAAATATATTAATGGGAAGCTGTGATGTTATTCTTGTTGTGATTTATAAATCTGAGAAAATGAAGGGAAGAGTAATCTAAGTTAAACTGTGTAAAAATAGCCCAGTTCTTTCTTTTGAAATTTCCTTTTCCTAGTATGAACAAAAATGCTTTTAAAAAGCAAGATAGTCTAATATCCACTTATCAGTGAGTACATATTGTGTGAACTTAGGATACCCAAGATATAAGATACAATTTGCTAAATGCATGAAACTCAAGAAGAATGAAGACCAAAGTGTGGACACTTTGCCCCTTCTTAGAACTGGGAACAAAACACCCATGGAAGGAGTTACAGAGACAAAGTTTGGATCTGAGATGAAAGGATGGACCATCTAGAGACTGCCATATCCGGGGATCCATCCCATAATCAGCTTCCAAATGCTGACACCATTACATACACTAGCAAGATTTTTCTGAAAAGACCCAGATAGAGCTGTCTCTTGTGAGACTATGCCGGGGCCTAGCAAACACAGAAGTGGATGCTCACAGTCAGCTATTGGATGGTTCACAGGGCCCCCAATGGAGGAGCTAGAGAAAGTACCCAAGGAGCTAAAGGGATCTGCAATCCTATACGTGGAACAACTAACCAGTTCTCCCTCACCCCCTGAGCTCGTGTCTCTAGCTACATATGAATCAGAAGATGGCCTAGTAGGCCATCAGTGGAAAGAGAGGCCCATTGGTCATGCAAACTTTATATGCCTCAGTACAGGGGATCGCCAGGGCCAAGAAGTGGGAGTGGGTGTGTGGGGGAGTGGGTGGGGGAGTGTGTGGGGGACTTTTGGGATAGCATTGGAAATGTAAATGAAATAAATACACCCCCCCCCAAAAAAAGCAAGATAGTCCATGCATTTTTTTAAAGATCTTTCCTATTTCTCATTAAATGCCTAGGCATATGTGCACAGTAAAATGAAAGAAAATTTCAATTATGAATGTGGCAATCATCCTCAAACAATTCTATACTATGTCAGCAGGAGCTAACAGAAGTCACAGAAGTATGCATGTGTGAGATGGATCTTTAAAAATTGGCATTCAAGGGGTATATGTTGAATAACGTAAAGATTCCTATCTTGAGATCACACTTCCAGAATACTAGGTTTAATACTCTTGCAAAGGGCCCTAGAAGACAGTGCACATTTCCCATTAGGGTGATATCTAGAAGTGAGAACTAACGAATGGCTTAAGCTAATTGAGGCTGAAGTAGCAGATGCTGATGTCATAAGATAAACGTATTAAAGGTGCACAGAACTGAGTGTGCTGAAGGAGACATGCATATAAGACTAGAGGTGTGCCAGATAATTATGAGCTGTATGAAGACAGATAACATACAGCATTTATGAAGCCTATGAAATGTACTGCTGGCACTCAAATTACTATTATTAGAGCCACTGACTCTTTCTATGTAACATGGATGACAATGTGAGCAAATATAAGGGGATTGTGTGCACTCGTAGAGATAAAGATGGAGGATCCTGAAGTAATAGAGGCTACTTAGTGGGGTTAGCCGTCAGTGTTCAGTTACATACTTGGATCAATTTTTATATTGAATGGCAAAGATCCTACTCAATTTTCAGGATCAAGAAAAACTATTTGGAGATGATTTTGAGTTTGATAGTAATTTCTCCAAAATTATCTTCTTTGCCGCAATTACTATATTTCAGCATGTTCGGTTTGTTTGTTTGGTTGTTTTGTTTTGTTTTGTTTTGTTTTTTAGCCTAGATCTCTTCTGTATAATGATTCATGAAGTGTGAAACCTCTGAAAAGTGACATGGCAAGCATACTTAGTTAAACAGAAAATTCCACCTATCCATAGAGAAAATCCTATTTATCTCCAAGAACTGTGGATATTTTAAGTATAATTTTTCACTAAAAAAAAGGTGAACACAGATATTTTAAGATCTAGTAGTAAAAAAAAAAAAGCAGACAAACAAACAAACAAAAAACACTTGAGTTATCACTCATACCCAGTGCCCAAAGCATAAGCAAGGGTCCCTGATCACAGTGGTCCATGTATTGTAGGTTTGAAGTATGGTCATCATCAAGATCCAGTAATAATAGTTCCATGAGGTATGTGAACTTATACAAAGATTATTCAAGATTCTGTAAGATACACTTAGAAAATAAATAATTGGTACTTAGAAAAACACTAACATTATGGTGTGTGTGTGTGTGTGTGTGTGTTACATTTTACCACATTTAAAAAAGCTCTCAAAAAAACTCTAGAATCTGTCTCTATATAGATGATAAAATGAAGACTAGCATTTTACTCATAAGGAAGACAAACTCTTACATAGCTAAGGAGTTCAAAGGTGGTGGATTCTATCATACTTCCATTTAATTTTTCAGTTTATTCTTCAAAACTACAAAATGAAGGATCTACAAAAATGACAACCACCAATTAACAAAATAGACACCCCTATTGTATCTCCTCAACAGAATGTGCTCTAATTCTTCCAGAAGAGGTTAATATGGCCTTGGTTTTAAAATCATAACAGGAACACTCACATTGACAAGAAATTGTCCTTAAAGCCCTTGAGTTTGTGAAATCTGCCAGCAACCTGGTTCTTTCCATAATTAACAATGTACAAAATGTGCCCTTCAACACAAGAGAAACAAGCCTCACCATACAGGATGATGTCAGGATCACTCCAGCGACAAAGTGGCTGTGTATTACATCTTACATGGGAAAGTTTCCTTAAACCATGAAGAGTACAGCTTGAGTCAGGGATGTCTGGCCCCAGTGAGGAGAGGGTGTGCCTAATCCTGTAGAGATTTGATGCCCCAGAAAAGAGGGATGTCTGGGAGGTTCACCACCTCAGACGTGAAGAAGAGGGGTGATAGGGTAAAGAACTAAGGAAGCAGGGACCAGGAGGGGGAAACATTTAGGCTATAAACAAATAAAATATTTTTTAAAAAGACAAAAAAAAACACAGAAGAGAAAGAAAGAAAGAAAGAAAGAAAGAAAGAAAGAAAGAAAGAAAGAAAGAAAGAAAGAAAGGAAGGAAGGAAGGAAGGAAGGAAGGAAGGAAGGAAGGAAGGAAGGAAGGAAGGAAGGAAGGAAGGAAGGAAGAAAGAAAGAGAGAAAGAAAGACAGACAGACAGACAGACAGAAAGAAAGAAAGAAAGAAAGAAAGAAAGAAAGAAAGAAAGAAAGAAAGAAAGAAAGAGGGGGAAGGAGAGGGAGAGATCATTAAGACTAGTAGACCCTAAGTGAGAATCATACCCCTAGACCAACCAGCTGCTGTAATCACAAAAGAACTCACATGATATGTACTCACTGATAAGTGGATATTAGCCCAGAAACTTAGGATACCCAAGATACAAGATACAATTTGCAAAACACATGAAACTCAAGAAGAATGAAGACCAAAGTGTGGACACTTTGTTCCTTCTTAGAATTGGAAACAAAACACCCATGGAAGGAGTTACAGAGACAAAGTTTGGAGCTGAGATGAAAGGATGGACCATCTAGAGACTGCCATACCCGGGGATCCATCCAATAATCAGCCTCCAAACGCAGACACCATTGCATACACCAGCAAGATTTTGCTAAATGGACACTGATATAGCTGTCTCTTGTGAGACTATGCCGGGGCCTAGCAAACACATAAGTGGATGCTCACAGTCAGGTATTGGATGGATCACAGAGCCCCCAATGGAGGAGCTAGAGAAAGTACCCAAAGAGCTGAAGGGGTCTGCAACCCTATAGGTGGAACAACAATATGAACTAACCAGTACCCCCCGGAGCTTGTGTCTCTAGCTGCATATGTATCAGAAGATGGCCTAGTTGGCCATCAGTGGAAAGAGAGGCCCATTGGTCTTGCAAACTTTATATGCCTCTGTACTGGGGATCGCCAGGGCCAAGAAGTGGGAGTGGGGAGGTAGGGGAGTGGGGGGGTTGAAGGTTTGGGGGACTTTTGGGGTAGCATTGGAAATCTAAATGAAAAAAAATACCTAATTAAAAAAAAAAAAGACTAGTAGAGCCTATGTCTTTGCAAAGGCCCAGCATTCCTGCCTACTCTTTTGTCTGCAGGGTGCAGCCTGAGTTTCCCCACAGCAATGTTGACCTCATTTACTTATACTCTTGTTCTTTAAGATTAAACACTTTCCTGAAAGCTCATACTCCACCTCAGACTTTATTCCCACAATCGCCAGGACATATTCCCTTGCATCCATTTTGATACCAGGTACACAGCATGCAGCTGCACCTGTAAAAAAAAAAAGTAAATTTTGTACAACAGCGTGAAGAGCTGTACTCTTCATGGTTTAAGGAAACTTTCCCATGTAAGATGTAATGCACAGCCACTTTGTCGCTGGAGTGATCCTGACATCATCCTGTATGTGGTAAGGCTTGTTTCTCTTGTGTTGAGAAAAATAAAGATTCTAATTGGTTAACGGAACTAAAAAGTAAATTTTGTACAACAGCATGCAGCTATTGGGTGTTGGTGAATGAGTTCTTGGCCAGTCATATCCAAAGGAATGAAATCAGTTAAAGTGCAATGGCTAAACCCCTGACAGAAGCCAAGAGGGTCAGAGCTTTCTTTCGTTTTGTTTTGTTTTGTTTTTTGTCTTAATTTTGTTTTAATTTTTATAATATATTTTCTTTATTTCCATTTCAAATGTTATCCCCTTTCCTAGTTTCCCCTCTGAAAATCCCCTATCCCTTTCCCCCCTCCCCCTGCTCCCCAATCTCAGTGGCTGTGCCACATGCTCACAACCTGGCCATCTTAGCAAAACCAAGTGGACTTGGTTGTTTTTTTATGATGAATGCAAGAATTTGGGAGGGAACAGTGGTGGGAGAGGGAGGTGAGGACTTGGAAGGCCAAGAATAGGGATGGATTTGATAACAATGCATACAATCCTCTATGAGATTTCAAACAATTATTAATATAACAAATGTTATATGATAAGTAGCTATCCATATTCAATAATGATCCAAATACACTTGTATTTTTTTAGTCATACACACATGGAATAGCAGTGCATGTATTTTATTACATATGACCTATTTAACCTAATCTTAAATATGAGTGAGGGAGCTAGTAGTAATAATTCTTTATCCTAATAATCATAGTACCCATCCTTTGGAAATCAATGCACTTCATATCTTAGGCATTCCACTTTTATTACTGATCAGATAAAACATTGCTTCAGTTGCTCACACAGTTTAGATAATAGAGTCCATATGGCATCTGTGTATGGTGAAAGAACTTGGATCTAAATTTCATTATCTATATAAAAAGTGGAGAGACCACTTGAAGCAATCCAGCCCTGGAGAGACTGTAACAATAGCGGCAGCAGACAGTAAAGCAGCTGGGTGAACAGCAGGCTGTATGGCGGGGTTATTCTTGAACAAAGAATTCAAGCAGGTTACCAGTCTACAGTAAGGCAGTGTGGATAATTTCATGTTGGGTAAATAGTAGCTGGACTTGTAGAAACAAAGGGCGAATTTTGTAATCAGTAGTTCCTGAGTTGGCGGCATGGTTATTGATCCTTTCAATAAAAACTGTCTATACAGCCCTATAGCCATAAGGTAATATTTTAGACGGACTTGTGAATTCACTTACAAACACACTTAAAAATAAAGATTTTAATTGTTTAACGGAACTAAAATGTAAAATTTGTACTCTGTTTCTGAGGTCACAGTAAGTTTTACCTTGCATGTTCATTATTGGTCCTTCATTATAAAGTTAGCATTTCAATATGTGCTTTTTTCCCTCATAAAATGGTTCAGTCCTCGAAGGTGGGAACTGCAATTTTATTAATAGATGGCTTTCAACTTCTTGTTGTACTTTTTAACCATTATTCTAGAAACAAGAATGAAATAAATATTTGATGACTCATTTTCTTAAGTTAATATCTAAAGGTAAGACTTATACAATATTGTGAAATGGTTCAGAATTCATAGTCAGATCAGGGTAGAAGTTACCCCTTTCATTCACTGTGTGACATTGGATAAATTACCGAGGCATTTTAATTGTTACACTTTCCAAAGTGCCTACTACCTTGCAGCACTTTTGTTGAGGTTAAAGATCTCATTTGCCAGGCACTTTTAGCATCGATCCTGGAACATGTTAGAGATTTCATAAAATGTAAGCACTGCCAATGCTTTCATAATTCTCACAAGGCGATATAAGATTTGATAAAGAGAGCGACACATCATCACTAAACAACCAAAACCCTAACATTTTTTACTTTTATGTATTTTGAATATGAAAAGACAAAAACCTCATATACACTATGTTGTCATATTTTACACGTTTTTGTAATTTGTGTCTAACATAGTCAGAGGGTTTAGCAAGCCCAGCCTTGAACTCCCTGCATTGTCTTTTTATTTAATATTTTTATTAGATATTTTCCTCATTTACATTTCCAATGCTATCCCAAAAGTCCCCCATACCCTCCCCCCCACTCCCCTACCCACTCACTCCCACTTTTTGGCCCTGGCGTTCCCCTGTACTGGGGCATATAAAGTTTGCAAGTCCAATGGGCCTCTCTTTCCAGTGATGGCCGACTAGGCCATCTTTTGATACATATGCAGCTAAAGTCAAGAGCTCTGGGGTACTGGTTAGTTCATAATGTTGTTCCACCTATAGGGTTGCAGTTCCCTTTAGCTCCTTGGGTACTTTCTCTAGCTTCTCCATTGGGGGCCCTGTGAACCATCCAATAGCTGACTGTGAGCATCCACTTCTGTGTTTGCTAGGCCCCGGCATAGTCTCACAAGAGACAGCTATATCAGGGTCCTTTCAGCAAAATCTTGCTCATGTATGCAATGGTCTTTAATGTCCCTGATGTGAGTTGTTTCCACTCTCTGCAATGTCTATAATGTTCCTGATATGGGTCATCTCCCTACTTCTATGGAAACACTTCTGGAAGCAAATCACTCACCACTTCATCTTCTCTTTGGGGGGCATCCTTTATACTTAGACTGTTTGATCTTGGTGGTTGAAAACTCTGTTTGTAGAATTTTGTACATTGCCCTTAATTTTTTCCTTCTAGAATTCTACAAAAATGTCACAACTGCATACAAGATCATTAAACAATGAAGCAAAGCAGTATTAATACTAAGGAACTCAAGCTAAACGACACATTAATTAATATCACCAATAGGAGTTGTAGTCAGCGTAGAAAGGACTTAAAGGAGTTAAATGGACTTCTTGAGTTGGTACCAACACTTCTTGCCCTTCATATCAACATTGCTCCCAAAGAAAATTGGCATAATTCTCTGTGTCTCACAGCTCCCTGCATGTATCTCTAGTGTGCTAGGTTCCTAGGCAGTGTACAGAGAGCTGCCACTCTCAGCAAGTTCTTCTACAGATCAGTGGGTGGATGGGACAGAGCGCGGGGCGGGGGGGGGGGGTGAGTAAAGGCCCCTCAGGAGGAATAGCATCCACTCTGGAGCCAAGGCTGTGTGACTGCTCAGTGATTTGAGGTGACACTATAAAGTTAGATGGGATGATCTATGTCAAAGAATACTAAACAATACTAAGATATGATGTAAACGTAAGTCATGGGGGAGTTGGTGATACATATAACTACTTAAGACAGAAGCTGGAATCAGAATTTAGTCATTGCTTGGTTTTGGTTACTGAAGTTGTTTAGGAATTCAGGCCGTTTCTTTCACTAATATCTTTCACTAATATCTCTGGGTTTCTGGACAGAAGCTAATTACTGGCCAAGCTTCCCATGCTCTCTGACTCTCCCTCCACTCTGCCTGTACATCAGCTGGAGAGAACACAGCATGGAAGGCTAGAGAATCACCTCCTATGAGAATTAGCTACATTCAGCATAGAGGAAAAGCAGAAAAATAAAAATCCAGTTCATGGCTAAGAAAGAAGCCAGTGATTCTAAGTCTCCACCATAATTTCAACTATGCCTTATGAGAGAAGACTTTTGACAGATAAATCTGGAAGACTCATTCTGATTTACAATACAGGTTTACCTGTTAAAATAGCCAGAGTAGAGTGCCGGTCACTGAGCTCAATGGCAGCATGTGAAACTTTACTATGTACCACTGTCTAGTCATATGAGTATTGTCATTTACTAACTTATATATTTGATTTGTCTGGAAATAAAATAGATTGTGGTAGACTAGATTTAGATAGTAGCCTTTGCAAATAATAATTTAGGTTATTACGGCAAGTCTCAAAAGTTGTCATATTTACTTAAATTTGTTATTAAAGGAAATTGCATCCTTTACAATAGATTCCTGTATACAACATGGCTGGGACAAAGTACTATAGCTTGTGGATCAAAAAACAATTATTTGTCTGTTACAACAATAGAGGTTGGGAAGTGAAAATGGAGGGTATTGACATTTTCCTCTTCTTATAGGGACATTTATTGACAACAATGTAGGGATTCTTTTCTTGTTAATACCATGATAATGGGTATTACAATAGCAATATGTGAGTTTCAGAGGAACATAAATAGTCTGTGTATGGTCATAGAAAAAAAGCATTTTAGAGATAAATGCAAGTATTCAAAGTTAATAGTGGGAAGTTTTAGATGGCATGTGAAAAGGAAACTTAAATAAGGAAAAGATAACACAGTCAAAACAAAACAGAAATCTTCTTTTAGATCCTTCCTTTCTGCCCAAGTGCACATTACTTCTGATGCCCAGAAGAGTCAATCATTTTAGCGGCCACATTGGAATGCTTACATTAGCATTAGAATCTGGATCTCTACAGAATGTATTCTCTTTCTTTCAAATGGTTTGAGACTTTCATACTCTATTTTCAGAATTTCTTCCCCTTTCTCCCTTCCAACTCTGTGTTTTCCCAGTTATTCACACAGTGTTGTGCTCTCTTCATCTGATGCACAGGCATAGTGGAAAGGGAATGGCGCTAAGCTAAGCACCACATTGGTAACTCAGGCAACAATTAGCTTGGGTTCAGAAACCCAGAGAATTTAGTGAAAGAAAGTGGGTCCAAAATCGCCTGAATTCCTCAACAAGGTCAGTGACCAAAACCAAGCAATGATTAAATTCAGACTCCAGTTTCTATCTTAAGTAGTTATATGCATCATCTGCTTCCTATGACTTATATATTACCTTTCATATTCATGATTCCCTATTTTCTATTATTGTTACATATACGATGTTATGTTTAATTAGAATTTTATAATCCATTTAATCACTGATTTTAGTCACCACATTTAAATTTTTAAAGAAAGACCAAACAATACAGTTCAAGCTATTATCACAATATATTAGTTGTGAATTATTGAATACAAAGTTCACTGTTAGTTCTACAGGCTACAAGTCACTGCATAAATAACATGGTACTCATGATGAATGACCAATCATAGGGGTTGTTTCCAAGTCAACAGGTGACTGATTACCCTGGACCTGGTGCTCAGATCATGCACAGACAACAATGCACATGGCATTGCTTCTCTGTCTTCTAATCATGAATTCATGTTACAATTTGCAAAGATGGGTAGTCAAATAAGGGATTTGCTGATACGGGTAATAGTATGAGTAGTGAAATTCTGATGGAACACACTATTGTAATGGAACAGATGGTAATGCAGCTTTTGTTGCTGCTGTTAGATTATGTCAGCTCCTAACAAACAGATTATTATCTGTATTAGGGTTTTACTGCTGTGAACAGACACCATGACCAAGGCAACTCTTATAAAGGACAATATTTAATTGAGGCTGGCTTACAGGTTCAGAGGTTCAGTCCATTATCATCATGGCAGCATCAAGGTAGACATGGGACTGGAGGAGCAGAAAGTACTACATCTGGATTCAAAGCCATACAGGAGAAGACTGGTTTCCAGGCAGCTGGGAGAAGGATTTCAAAGCTCACCCCAACTGTGACACACTTCCTCCAACAAGGCCATACATCCTAATAGTGCCACACCCTGGGCCAAGCATATTCAAAAAAACACATTATAATAATGTGTTTCTTGGGAAATTTAGGTTAGGGAATAGTGGGGGTTTGAATTAAGATTTCATGTGGTTCTGTCTCTCTAAGAACCCACATGAATACATTGGGCAATTTTAGTGTCCGTACAAATGGTGTTCTAGCACCCTGAAGTGTGCACTCCTTTCCTTTGGTGATATTTTCCTTGCTATGATCCAAATTAGAGAGAAACCTGGGCTTCATATTTAGTAAGTCAACTGGAAGAATTATATTCACTATATTTTACTATTTTAAAATGTGAGTTTTGAAAAAAAAAGTCTTTAGAGTCATTTTTACTGGGGACTAGAAGGAACTTTGATTCTTCTATTGTTCATGGCTTATCAAAATTCCCTTAGTAAAGAATTATACAATTGGATATTTGCAGAAAGTAAGGCAAGTGATGATATGTAGGTGGGAAAAATCAGAAAACATTCATCTTTGATTATGTTTTTCAGATCCTGTCTACTTTTTATAGCTAAAGAAAAGCAGAAGTTTGTATTCTTTCTTAGATGTACCAATATTTTAAAACGTTAAGTAAAGATCTTATAGAATCTAGGTGTCCATAACGACAAAGATAAGACAGAGAGGAAAGATTTAAATTATGATAAGGTGATTTCTATAACCTCCCATATTCTGATTCCATGAATACTTTATGAGCACTGAGGGTTTTAAAGGTTCCAGAGTCATGAATAAAACACATGTGCACATTTTGAGTTAATTACTTGCTGGAGCAAAGAATGGGAGGTAGGTGAGAGGAGGACAGAGGGTGGAAGGAGGAACTGAGAGAGGGGAGAGAAGATTAAGGGAGAGGAAGTGGGGGATAAAAACAAATATGGTTAAGCAAAAATCAAACAAACAAAAAACAAAACAACAACAACAACAAAACATGCAAGGAGGGATTACCTCAACCAAGCAGTAAGGACATATGGAAATGAGGAAGCGAAGAATTCATATTACTAAGTTACATAATACTTCAGCCAGGACAGAGAAATGTGTCTCAGATGTAGCACAAATCTTTTTTTTTTCCTAATTAGAAATGAGGCACCCTTGAAGATATTTTTTAAGAAGCCAAGGTGAAGGACTTTGTAGTGAAAATGAGAAGATCATTGACACGCTGAAGGAAGGAACAGAACTTAAGATCTTAGGAAATGAAGGTTCCCATGCCTAATGAGATATATAAAGCTTAGCACTGAGACAAACACAAACTTGGTTGACTTTACTCTGACACTCACCGTTTGCTATTATCGGTTTGTAAAAGACTATTGATTTTGTATGTTGATTTTGTATCCTGCCACTTTGCTGAAACTGTTTATTAGTTCTAGAAAATTTCCCCTTTATTCCTGCTTTATTTTACACCCTTTGAAAACCGTTCCCTCACAATATCCCCTTAGTATATCCCTTATGTCTATGGGTAGTCCAAATGGTATTCATATCTGAAGGCTTAAAGCTAATGTCAAGAAATGAGAGAAAATGTATGTTATTTTCTATTTCTGGGTTACCTCATTCACGATGGATGTTTTGGCTCTATCCACTTACATAAAAATGTTATAGTGTTATAGTATCTTTCTTTTTTTTTGGGGGGGGGAAGGGTTTATTCAGCTTACATTTCCAGATTGCTGTTCATCACTGAAGACTGGAACTCAAGCAGGTCAGAGAGCAGGAACTGATGCAGAGGCCATGGAGGGATGTTATTTATTTTATTTTATTTTGTTTTGTTTTGTTTTATTTATTAGATATTTTCTTTATATACATTTCAAATGCTATCCCAAAAGTTCCCTATACCCTCCCCCTACCCTGATCCCCAAACCACCCACTCCTGCTTCTTGGCCCTGGCCCTGTATTGGGGCATATAATGTTTGCAATACCAAGGGGTCTCTCTTCCCAGTGATGGCCAACTAGGCCATCTTCTGCCACATATGCAGCTAGAGACACATGCTCTGGGGGGTACTGATTGGTTCATATTGTTGTTCCACCTATAGGCTTGCAGACCCCTTCAGCTCCTTGGGTGCTTTCTCTAGCTTCTCCATTGGGGGCCCTTTGTTCCATCTTATAGATGATACTGGCTTGCTTCCCCTGGCTTGCTCAGCCTGCTCTCTTATAGAACCAAGACTACCAGCCCAGAGATGGCACCACCCACAAGGGGACCTCCCCACTTGATCACTAATTGAGAAAATGCCTTACAGCTGGATCTCATAGAGGCATTTCCCCAACTGAAACTCCTTTCTCTGTGATAACTCCAGCTGTGTCAAGTTGACAGAAAACTAGCCAGTACAATTGACCTCTTGTCAACTTGACACACAAACACATCACTAGTAAACCTCAACCCTTAGTTTCTTATTCAACCCCAAGATGTAAATAATTTTAAAAGTCCCACAGTCTTGTATATTACAGTCCAGTACCTTTAAAATGTCCAATATCTTTTAAAATTCAAAGTCTCTTAACTGTGGGATCCACTAAAATACTTTCTTCCTTCAAGAGGGAAAAATATCAGGGCACAGTCACAATCAAAAGCAAAAATCAATCTCCAACTGTCCAATGTCTGGGATCCAACTCACGATCTTCTGGATCCTCCAAGGGCTTGGGTCACTTCTCCAGCCCTGTCCTTTGTAGCACAGAGCTTGTCTTCTAGTCTCTAGCTGCATGTACTCCACTGCTGCTGCTGTTCTTGATGGTCATCTCACGGTACTGGCATCTCCAAACACTGCTCTCTTCCACTGTAACTAGGCTTTACCAACAGCCTCTCATAGGCTCTCTTCATGGTGGCAAGCCTCAACTCCTTTGCATGACCCATTCTGTCCTGGGCCATCAATTGCAACTGAAGTTGCAACTTCACCAATGGCATTCCATGGCCTCTCACAGTGCTGAGCCTCAGCTGCTCTGCGTGATCCCTTCATGCCTTCAAAACCAGTACCACCTGAGTAACTCTTACACATTACTAAGTCCAACCACAGCACAAGGTACAATCTTAGCTATCTCTGGAACACAGCCTCCGTGCTCTCAGAAAACACTTCCCAGAAGATATCACCTCAACGATGCTGGTCTCTTCTTAATCACCACTAATTTCTTAGCTCCAGCTAAGCAGCATCAATAGTCCCAGTAATGCAAAGGTTTTGCTTTAGCAGTTCTGGTATCTTGTTAGTCACAGATGATTCTTCAGCCCCAGCTAACCACAATCACAGAATCTTCACAATCAAAATAGCAAAATCCCTGAAAAGAGTCTTTAATCTTCCCTCTGAGATTTCACAAGCCAGGCCTCCATCTTCTGCACTGTTCTTAACATCATAATATCATTTTTAACAGCTGAATAATATTCTATTGTTTAAATAAATGTACTACATTTTTATTACCCATCAATTGGTTGATAGACATCTACGATGTATCCAATTTATGTCTATAGTAAATAGAACAGCAATAAACACTGATGTGCAAGTATCTCTGCAGAAAGATATAGGGCCCTAGAAGAATGGTATAGTTGGACCTTGTGGTAGATTTTCAGATATTTGAAGAATTTCCCCATAGATATCCATAGTGGTTGTGCCAATGTACAGTGCTACCAACAGTGAATGTTCCCTTTCTGACATCCAGGTCAGTATCCCTGGTCGTTTGTTTCTTTCATATGGGTTATTCTTATTTGGCAAAGATGAAATCTCAAAGTAGTTCAAATTTGCATTTCCCTGATGTCTAAATATGATTAATATTTTTTAAAATCTACTGCAGCCATTTGTGTTTTGTCATTTGATAAATGACTGTTTACATCCGTACCCCATTTTTATCTGCTGTTTGTTTTCTTGATACTTAGGTTTGTGTGTGTGCATATTAAATTTATTATATAACCTAGATACTAACCTATTAAATGAATAGCTGGTAATTTTCCCCATTGTGTGGTCTGTTTTACTTGAAAAATGGTGTCTGTTGTTGTACTGAAAATTTTCAGTTTCATAAGCTCACATTCAGTGTTAGTTTTAATGTCTGGACTACCAGGCTGCTCCTCAAAATTCTTGTTTCATCATAAAGTCATGTACATGCATTATTTCTCAATGGCTTCTTTAACCCACTTACCTTTCAGTAAAGTCTTGCTTAATGTCCTTGAATTTGTATAATTAGTGATAGTTTATTTGCTATTGATGATAAACTTTATAAAATTTTGGTCAGATGCGGTACAGACAGTTATTTTTATTTTCCCAAGTTTGTTAAGACTTTGTGGGGGTCCCAGTGGGTGGTCTACCTTAGAGAAGCATCATAGGCTGTTGAGTAGCATAGACATCCTTTGGAAGCTCTGTGGAACATTCTGTAGATATCTATTAGGGTCACGCTTTATGATTTCACTTAATTGCAATGTTCTCCTGTTCATTTTTTGGCTAGATGAGACACCATTCCTGAGTTGGAATTAATCTGTAAAATTTGATACGCCAGCCTTTGCTGCATATCTTGGAGGTTGGAATGTTTTATTGGTTTGTTGTTCCCTTAATTAGAATAAAGGATTCTTTCTTATCTGTTCTGATTTGTCTTAGTTTAAAGTCTACTTTATTAACTAGCAATGCCTGCAAGTTTCTGGTCCTAATTGTGGGGAATACATTTACCATCCTTTCATTTTAAGGAATTCCTATCTTTAAATATAAGATTAATTTCTTATAGACAGCAGAGAGATCAGTTTTTAGGAAAAATGTATTTGACTAACCTGTATTGGGGTGGGGGTGGGGAATTGAGGCCACTAACAGTTAAAGTTATTATTGAAAGGTGTGAGCTGACTGCTGCTATTTTCTATTTGTGGGTTTTTTGGGTTTTTTTTTTACTTCTACTTCAGTCTTTATAGCTTCATTTGCTTTCTTTCTATAATCTCTTAGATGTGCTTATTTTTCTCTTCAAAATAGCACATAGCTTTCAGTATTATCTATAGAGATGAACAGATTGGCATGAAGTTAGTGCACTTATATAATGATTTCCCCCCCTTTTTCTTCAACTATAGCAGATAGTTTTGCTGGATATAGTATTTTCATTTGCTATCCATGCTTTGAAAGTATGCTTTCAGGGCCTAAGATATGGCTCAGAAGATAAAGATATTTTCATCACAGGTCAGAGAAAAGAAGGGACTCGTGAAACCTTCTGAACATCTCTCTTAGTTAGATTAAATAAAACTAATGAAATTGACACGAAGGGGAAAGGTTCTGTTTTAGCTTATAACCCTCAGGTCATAGTCCACCAAAAATGGAAGTCAGAACAGGAACTTAAGGCAGGAATCTGGAGACAGAAACTGAAGCAGTGGCCATAGGAGGATGATGCCCAGTGGCTTGCTCCTTATGGCGTGATTAGCCTGCTTTCTTATACAACTCAAGAGCATATGTCCAGGCCTCACACGGTGTACATCATGCTGGGCTCTCCAAATCAGTCATGAAGAAGATGCCCTACAATACAGGCAATCCGTTGGAGGCCTTTTCTCAGTTGAAGTTCTTCTTCCCAGATAACTCTAGTTGGGGACAAGTATGCAAAAATCTTCACTTGGACATCTTCATAGGAACATACTACAGCAAATATATCCCCCCTCCACACACACACAATTAAATGTAAATTGTTCTTATTTTTAATCTCTTATTGGAAAACTCTAAAGTTTTAATTAAAGATTATAAACTGTAATTTAAAGATGTGATGGTGGAAAATGTAAATTAAAATATATTTACTTTCAGAAGTATTTATGAAGCTGCTAGGCAAGTAATAAAACATAGATCCATCTGGAGCATTGTGGATTATACCTTTAATCCCAGCACTCAAGAGTTAGAGACTGGTCGATCAATCTTTATAGTTCAGCATCATCCTGATATACATAGAGAGATCCTAGCTAAAAAAAAAAAAAAAAAAAAAGAATACATAAAATCTTACGATATAAATTTTAAAGAATTTACATTTTAATCTTAACATTCTAAATTTGTAGATATTAAAATTTTACTAATGATTATCATTTTACTATTTCATTCATTGGTAATTGGTTGATACATTTAAAAGATGTTTAAAATACCTTTATTAGAACTGCAAGATATAACTTCTGAAAGTCTCATTCTCAAGCAAAGTTTAAGATGAGTTTTTCAATTTCTACTTTAATATTTTGCAAATAATATTAAATAATAGCTTGATTAATTATTAATTAATAACTTTTTAAAGAAAGCTAGCTATCTTGTCTGACAGTCTTCTGCAAACCACAATAGTATAAGGTAAAAACACATTGGATTTCCTTTCTAACTTGCATTATTGAGGAGCAAAGATAGCACTTTTAGGTGACAGATTGAATACTGATTTCTTGAGAATCTAATTGTACATTTGCTCAAACACTACTTCGTTACTGAGGTTACAGAGCTTCTGAGGCAGCACCATTTTCGGCTCCAGACAACCGGCCACCTTCCTGGTGAGAGCACAGAAGTCCACCCGGCCCAAGAGGTTTCTGCCTCAGGCTCCCCAGGAGCCACCTTGGCTCCAGGAATCTGCGGAGGGCAGGCTGCACGGGTGAGGGTGTGGAATACAGAGGCCAGACGTTTCTGGGACAGAGCTTCTGAGGCGGCACCATCTTCGGCTCCAGACAACCGGCCACCTTCCTGGCCAAAGCAACACAGCTTCTGGGAAAGACCCTGTTTTGGGCCTTCATCTTCAGCCAGGAGGAGGTCCAAACACCAGATAACTGTGCACCTTCCCTGAAAGAGGAGAGCTTGCCTGCAGAGACTGCTCTAACCACTGAAACTCAGAGGAGAGAGCTAGTCTCCCACGTCTGCTGATAGAGGGTAACAAAATCACCAGTGGAACAATCTCTAAACAAAGACAACTATAACAACTAACTCCAGAGATTGCCAGATGGTGAAAGGTGAACGTAAGAATCCTACTAAGAGAAACCAGGACCACTCACCATCATCAGAACCCAGAACGCCCACTTTGCCCAGCCCAGGGCACCCTAACACACCTGAAAAGGTAGACCTGGACTTAAAAGCATATCTCATGATGATGGTAGAGGACATAAAGAAGGACTTTAATAACTCACTTAAAGAAATACAGGAGAACACTGCTAAAGAGTTACAAGTCCTTAAAGAAAAACAGGAAAACACAACCAAACAGGTAGAAGTCCTTATAGAAAAACAGGAAAACACATCCAAACAGATGATGGAAATGAACAAAACCATACTAGACCTAAAAAGGGAAGTAAACACAATAAAGAAAACCCAAAGTAAGGCAACGCTGGAGATAGAAACTCTAGGAAAGAAATCTGGAACAATATATGCAAGCACCAGCAACAGAATATAAGAGATGGAAGAGAGAATCTCAGGTGCAGAAGATTCCATAGAGAACATCAGCACAACAATCAAAGGAAATGGAAAATGCAAAAAGATCCTAACTCAAAACATCCAGGAAATCCAGGACACAATGAGAAGACCAAACCTACGGATAATAGGAGTGGATGAGAATGAAGATTTTCAACTCAAAGGACCAGCAAACATCTTCAACAAAATTATTGAAGAAAACTTCCCAAATCTAAAGAAAGAGATGCCCATGAACATACAAGAAGCCTACAGAACTCCAAATAGATTGGACCAGAAAAGAAATTCCTCCTGACACATAATAATCAGAACAACAAATGCACTAAAAAAGATAGAATACTAAAAGCAGTAAGGTAAAAAGGTCAAGTAACATATAAAGGCAAGCCTATCAGAATTACACCAGATTTTTCACCAGAGACTATGAAAGACAGAAGAGCCTGGACAGATGTTATACAGACACTAAGAGATCACAAATGCCAGCCCAGGCTACTATACCCAGCCAAACTCTCAATTACCATACATGGAGAAACCAAAGTATTCCATATAAATTCACCCATTGCTCTCCACAAATCCAGCCCTTAAAAGGATAATAACAGAAAAAAAAAAAAAAACAACAATACAAGGACGGGAACCACGCCCTAGAAAAAACAAGAAGGTAATCCCTCAACAAAACTAAAAGAACACAGCCACAAGAACAAAATGCCAACTTTAACAACAAAATAACAGGAAGCAACAATTACTTTTCCTTAATATCTCTTAATATCAATGGACTCAACTCCCCAATAAAAAGACATAGACTAACAAACAGGCTACACAAACAAGACCCAACATTTTGCTGCTTATAGGAAACTCATCGCAGAGAAAAAGATAGACACTACCTCAGAATGAAAGGCTGGAAAACAATTTTCCAAGCAAATGGTATGAAGAAACAAGCTGGAGTAGCCATTCTAATATCTAACAAAATCGATTTCCAACCCAAAATAATCAAAAAAGACAAGGAGGGGCACTTCATACTCATCAAAGGTAACATCCTCCAAGAGGAACTATCAATTCTGAATATCTATGCTCCAAATACAAGGGCAGCCACATTCATTAAAGAAACTTTAGTAAAGCTCAAAGCACACATTGCACCTCACACAATAATAGTGGGAGACTTCAACACACCACTTTCACCAATGGACAGATCATGGAAACAGAAACTAAACAGGGACACAGTGAAACTAACAGAAGTGATGAAACAAATGGACTTAACAGATATCTAAAGAACATTTTAACCTAAAACAAAAGGATATGACTTCTTCTCAGCACCTCATGGTACCTTCTCCAAAATTGACCACATAATTGGTCACAAAACAAGCCTCAACAGATACAAAAATATTGAAATTATCCCATGCATCCTATCAGATCGCCATGGACTAAGGCTGATCTTCAATAACAAAGTAAATAATAGAAAGCCAACATTCACGTGGAAACTGAACAACACTCTTCTCAATGATACCTTGGTCAAGGAAGGAATAAAGAAAGAAATTAAGGACTTTTTGGAGTTTAATGAAAATGAAGCCACAACATACCCAAACTTATGGGACACAATGAAAGCATTCCTAAGAGGAAAACTCATAGCTCTGAGTGCCTCCAAAAAGAAACTAGAGAGAGCACACATTAGCAGCTTGACAACACACCTAAAAGCTCTAGAACAAAAGGAAGCAAATTCACCCAAGAGGAGTAGAAGGCAGGAAATAATCAAACTCAGGGGTGAAATCAACCAAGTGGAAAGAAGAAGAACTATTCAAAGAATCAACCAATCAAGGAGCTGGTTCTTTAAAAAAATCAACAAGATTGATAAACCCTTAGCCAGACTCACTAGAGGGCACAGGGAAAGCATCGTAATTAACAAAATCAGAAATGAAAAGGGAGACATAACAACAGATCCTGAAGAATTCCAAAACACCATCAGATCCTTCTACAAAAGGCTATACTCAACAAAACTGGAAAACCTGGATGAAATGGACAAGTTTCTAGACAGATACCAGGTACCAAAGCTAAATCAAGATCAGGTTAATGATCTCAACACTACTATATCCCCTAAAGAAATAGAAGCAGTCATTAATAGTCTCCCAGCCAAAAAAAGCCCAGGACCAGATGCGTTTAGTGCAGAGTTCTATCAGAACTTCAAAGAAGATCTAATTCCAGTTCTTCACAAACTATTCCACAAAATAGAAACGGAAGGTACTCTACCCAAGTCATTCTATGAAGCCACAATTACTCTGATATCTAAACCACAAAAAGACCCAACAAAGATAGAGAACTTCAGACCAATTTCCCTTATGAATATCGATGCAAAAACCCTCAATAAAGTTCTTGCTAACCGAATCCAAGAACACATCAAAACAATCATACATCCTGACCAAGTAGGTTTCATCCCAGTGATGCAGGGATGGTTCAATATACAGAAATCCATCAATGTAATCCAGTATATAAACAAACTCAAAGACAAAAACCACATGATCATCTCATTAGATGCTGAGAAAGCATTTGACAAAATCCAACACCTATTCATGATAAATGTCTTGGAAAGATCAGGAATTCAAGGCCCATACCTAAACATGATAAAAGCAATCTAGAGCAAACGAATAGCCAACATCAAAGTAAATCGTGAGAAGCTGGAAGCCATCCCACTAAAATCAGGGACTAGACAAGGCTGTCCACTCTCGCCCTACCTATTCAACATTGTACTTGAAGTCCTAGCCAGAGCAATTAGACCACAAAAGGAGATCAAGGGGATACAAATTGGAAAGGAAGAAGTCAAAATATCACTTTTTGCAGATGATATGATACTATATATAAGTGACCCTAAAAATTCCACCAGAGAACTCCTAAGCCTGATAAACAGCTTCAATGAAGTAGCTGGATATAAAATTAACTCAAACAAGTCAATGCCCTTTCTGTACACAAACGATAAACAGGCTGAGAAAGAAATTAGGGAAACAACACCCTTCTCAATAGTCACAAATAATATAAAATATCTTGGCGTGACTCTAACTAAGGAAGTGAAAGATCTGTATGATAAGAACTTCAAGTCTCTAAAGAAAGAAACTAAAGAAGATCTCAGAAGATGGAAAGAGCTCCCATGCTCATGGATTGGCAGGATCAACATTGTAAAAATGGCTATCTTGCCAAAAGCAATCTATAGATTCAATGCAATCCCCTTCAAAATTCCAATTCAGTTCTTCAACGATTTAGAAAGAGCAATCTGCAAATTCATCTGGAATAACAAAAAAACGAGGATAGCAAAAACTCTTCTCAAGGGTAAAAGAACCTCTGGTGGAATTACCATCCCGGACCTAAAACTGTACTACAGAGCAATTGTGATCAAAACTGCATGGAACTGGTATAGTGACAGACAAGTAGACCAATGGAACAGAATTGAAGACCCTGAGATGAATCCACACACCTATGGTCACTTGATCTTTGACAAGGGAGCTAAAACCATCCAGTGGAAAAAAGACAGCATTTTCAACAAATGGTGCTGGCACAACTGGCAGTTATCATGTAGAAGAATGCAAATTGATTCATTTCTATCTCCTTATACTAAGGTCAAATCTAAGTGGATTAAGGAACTCCACATAAAACCAGTGACACTGAAACTTATAGAGGAGAAAGTAGGGAAAAGCCTCGAAGATATGGGTACAGGGGTATTATGGGATCACACTGACTAACAAATGAGTAAACATCACACTTTCCCTGGTTTTTTATTAGATGTAAATTTGAACACTCATTGACAACAGCCTAGAGAAAGATAACAAGAGGGTTGTTAGTTACTCAAGTACTTTCTTTTTTTTTAATTTTTTTTATTTTATTTATTTATTTTTTAATACATATTTTCCTCAATTACACTTCCAATGCTATCCCAAAAGTCCCCCATACCCTCCCCCCCACTTCCCTACCCACTCATTCCCATTTTTTTTTTTGGCCCTGGCGTTCCCCTGTACTGGGGCATATACAGTTTGAGTGTCCAATGGGCCTCTCTTTCCAGTGATGGCCGACTAGCCCATCTTTTGATACATATGCAGCTAGAGTCAAGAGCTCTGGGGTACTGGTTAGTTCATAATGTTGTTCCACCTATAGGGTTGCAGATCCCTTTAGCTCCTTGGGTACTTTCTCTAGCTCCTCCATTGGGAGCCCTGTGATCCATCCAATAGCTGACTGTGAGCATCCACTTCTGTGTTTGCTAGGCCCCGGCATAGTCTCACAAGAGACAGCTACATCTGGGTCCTTTCGATAAAATCTTGCTAGTGTATGCAATGGTGTCAGCGTTTGGAAGCTGATTATGGGGTGGATCCCTGGATATGCCAGTCTCTACATGGTCCATCCCTTCGTCTCAGCTCCAAACTTTGTCTCTGTAACTCCTTCCATGGGTGTTTTGTTCCTAATTCTAAGAAGGGGCAAAGTGTCCACACTTTGGTCTTCTTTTTTCTTGAGATTGATGTGTTTTGCAAATTTTAACTTATATCTTGGGTATTCTAAGTTTCTGGGCTAATATCCACTTATCAGTGAGTACATATCATGGGAGTTCTTTTGTGATTGGGTTACCTCACTCAGGATGATGCCCTCCAGGTCCAACAATTTCCTTAGGAATTTCATAAATTCATTCTTTTCAATGGCTGAGTAGTACTCTATTGTGTAAATGTACGATATTTTTGTATTCATTCCTCTTATGAGGGGCATCTGGGTTCTTTCCAGCTTCTGGCTATTATAATTAAGGCTGCTATGAACATAGTAGAGCATGTGTCCTTCTTACCAGGTGGAAAGTCTTCTGGATATATGCCCAGAAGAGGTATTGCGGGATCCTCCGGTAGTACTATGTCCAATTTTCTGAGGAGCCTCCAGACTGATTTCCAGAGTGGTTGTATAACCTGGCAATTCCACCAACAATGGAGGAGTGTTCCTCTTTCTCCACATCCTGGGCAGGATCTGTTGTCACCTGAATTTTTGATCTTAGCCATTCTGACTGGTGTGAGGTGGAATCTCAGGGTTGTTTTGATTTGCATTTCCCTGATGATTAAGGATGTTGAACATTTTTTCAGGTGCTTTTCTGCCATTTGAATTCTTTATTGACCTCTGAGCCCCATTTTTAATGGGGTTATTTGATTTTCTGGAGTCCACCTTCTTGACTTCTTTATATATATTGGATATTAGTCCCATATATGATTTAGAATAGGTAAAGATCCTTTCCCAATATATTGGTAGCCTTTTTGTGTTACTGACAGTGTCTTTTGCCTTACAGAAGCTTTGCAGTTTCATAAGGTCCCATTTGTCAATTCTCGATCTTACAGCAGTAGCCATTGGTCTTCTATTCAAAATTTTTCCCCTGTGCCCATATCTTCAAGGCTTTTCCCCACTTTCTCCCCTATGAGTTTCAGTGTTTATGGTTTTATGTGGAGGAGTTTCTTTATCCACTTAGATTTAACCTTAGTACAAGGAGATAAGAATGTATCAATTCGCATTCTTCTACATGAAAACCAGCAGTTGCAGTTGTGCCAGCACCATTTGTTGAAAATGCTGTGTTTTTTTTTCCCACTGGATGGTTTTAGCTCCCTTGTCGAAGATCCAGTGACCCTAGATATGTGGGTTCATTTCTGGGTCTTCAATTATATTCCATTGGTCTACTTGTCTGTCACTATATAAGTACCATGCAGTTTTTATCACAATTGCTCTGTAGTAAAGCTTTAGGTCAGTCATGGTGATTCCACCAGAGGTTCTTTTACCCTTGAGAAGAGTTTTTGCTATCCTAGGTTTTTTGTCATTCCAGATGAATTTGCAGATTGCTCTTTCTAATTCGTTGAAGAACTGAATTGGAATTTTGAAGGGGATTGCATTGAATCTATAGATTGCTTTTGGCAAGATAGCCATTTTTACAATGTTGATCCTGCCAATCCATGAGCATGGGAGCTCTTTCCATCTTCTGAGATCTTCATTAATTTCTTTCCTCAAAGACTTGAAGTTCTTATCATACAGATCTTTCACTTCCTTAGTTAGAGTCACGCCAAGATATTTTATATTATTTGTGACTATTAAGAAGGGTGTTGTTTCCCTAATTTCATTCTCTGCCTGTTTATTCTTTGTGTAGAGAAAGGCCATTGACTTGTTTGAGTTAATTATATATCCAGCTAATTCACTGAAGCTGTTTATCAGGTTTAGGAGTTCTCTCGTGGCATTTTTAGGGTCAGTTATGTATACTATCATATCATCTGCAAAAAGTGATATTTTGACTTCTTCTTTTCCAATTTGTAACCCCTTGATCTCCTTTTGTGGTCTAATTGCTATGGCTAGGACTTCAAGTACAATGTTAAATAGGTAGGGAAAAGTGGGCAGCCTTGTCTAGTCCCTCATTATAGTGGGATTGCTTCCAGCTTCTTACCATTTACTTTCATATTGGCTACTGGTATGCTGTAGATTGCTTTTATCATATTTAGGTATGGGCCTTGAATTCCTGATCTTTCCATGACTTTTATCATGAATAGGTGTTGGATTTTGTTGAATGCTTTCTCTGCGTCTGAGATGATCATGTGGTTTTTGACTTTGAGTTTGTTTATATAATAGATTATGTTGATGGATTTCTGTATATTAAACCATCCCTGCATCCCTGGAATAAAACCTACTTGGTCAGGATGGATGATTATTTTGACGTGTTCTTGGATTCGGTTAGCGAGAACTTTATTGAGGATTTTTGAAACGATATTCATAAGGGAAATTGGTCTGAAATCCTTTATCTTTGTTGGATCTTTCTGTGGTTTCGGTATCAGAGTAATTGTGGCTTCATAGAATGAGTTGGGTAGAGTACCTTCTACTTCTATTTTGTGGAACAGTTTGTGAAGAACTGGAATTAGATCTTCTTTGAAGGTCTGATAGAACTCTGTACTAAACCCATCTGGTCCTGGGCTTTTTTTTTTTTTGGGAGACTATTAATGACTGCTTCTATTTTTTGTATGGGATATGGGACTGTTTAGATCATTAACTTGATCCTGATTTAACTTTGGTACCTGGTATCTGTCCAGAAATTTGTCCATTTCTTCCAGGTTTTCCAGTTTTATTGAGTATAGGATCTGTAGAAGGATCTGATGGTGTTTTGTATTTCTTCAGGATTTTGTTAATTAGGATGCTCACCCTGTGCCCTTTAGTGAGTTTGGCTAAGGGTGTATCTATCTTGTTGATTTTCTCAAAGAACCAGCTCCTGTTTTGGTTGATTCTTTGAATAATTCTTCTTGTTTCTACTTGGTTGATTTTGCCCCTGTGTTTGATTATTTCCTGCCATCTACTCCTCTTGGGTGAATTTACTTCCTTTTGTTCTAGAGCTTTCAGTTGTGTTGTCAAGCTGCTAGTGTTTGCTCTCTCTAGTTTCTTTTTGGAGGAACTTAGGGCTATGAGTTTCACTCTTAGAAATGCTTTCATTGTGTCCCATAAGTTTGGGTATGTTGTGGCTTCATTTTCATTAAATTCTAAAAAGTCTTGAATTTCTTTCTTTATTTTTTCCTTGACCAAGGTATCATTGAGAAGAGTGTTGTTCAGTTTCCACTTGAATGTTAGCTTTCCATCATTTATGTTGTTATTGAAGATCAGCCTTAGTCTGTCCATGGTGAACTGATAGGATGCATGGGACACTTTCAATATTTTTGTCTGTTGAGGCCTGTTTTGTGACCAATTATATGGTCAATTTTGGAGAAGGTCCCGTGAGGTGCTGAGAAGAAGGTATATCATTTGTTTTAGGATAAAATGTTCTGTAGACATCTGTTAAGTCCATTTGTTTCATCACTTCTGTTAGTTTCACTGTGTCCCTGTTTGGTTTCTGTTTCCACGATCTGTCCATTGATGAAAGTGATGTGTTGAAGACTCCCACTATTATTGTGTGAGGTGCAATGTGTGCTTTGAGCTTTACTAAAGTGTCTTTAATGAATGTGGCTGCCCTTGCATTTGGAGCATAGATATTCAGAATTGATAGTTCCTCTTGGAGGATTTTACCTTTGATGTGTATGAAGTGTCCCTCCCTGTCTATTTTGATAAATTTGGGTTGGAAGTCAATTTTATTCAATATTAGAATGGCTACTCCAGCTTGTTTCTTTTGACCATTTGTTTAGAAAATTGTTTTCCAGCCTTTCACTCTGAGGTAGCGTCTGTCTTTTTCCCCGAGATGGGTTTCCTGTAAGCAGCAGAATGTTGGGTCCTGTTTGTGTAGCCAGTCTGTTAGTCTATGTCTTTTTATTGGGGAATTGAGTCCAGTGATATTAAGAGATATTAAGGAAAGGTAATTGTTGCTTCCTATTATTTTTGTAGTTAGAGTTGGCATTCTTTTCTTGTGGCTGTCTTTTTTTTTTGGTTTGTTGAGGGATTATCTTCTTGCTTTTTCTAGGGCGTGGTTTCCGTCCTAGTATTTTTTTTTTCTGTTATTATCCTTTGAAGGGCTGGATTCATGGAAAGATAATGTGTGAGTTTGGTTTTGTCATGGAATTCTTTGCTTTCTCCATTTATGGAATTGAGAGTTTGGCTGGGTATAGTAGCCTGGGCTGACATTTGTGTTCTCTTAGTGTCTGTATAACATCTGTTCAGGATCTTCTGGCTTTCATAGTGTCTGTTGAAAAGTCTGGCGTAATTCTGATAGACCTGCCTTTATATGTTACTTGACCCTTTTCCCTTACTGCTTTTAATATTCTCTCTTTATTTAGTGCATTTGTTGTTCTAATTATTATGTGTCAGGAGGAATTTCTTTTCTGGTCCAGTCTATTTGGAGTTCTGTAGGCTTCTTATATGTTCATGAGCATCTCTTTCTTTAGGTTTGGGACGTTTTCTTCTATAATTTTGTTGAAAATATTTGCTGGCCCATTAAGTTGAAAATCTTCATTCTCATCTACTCCTATTATCTGTAGGTTTGGTCTTCTCATTTTGTCCTGGATTTCCTGGATGTTTTGAGTTAGAATCTTTTTTGCATTTTGTATTTTCTTTGATTTTTGTGCCGATGTTCTCTCTGGAATCTTCTGCACCTGAGATTCTCTCTTCTATCTCTTATATTCTGTTGCTGATGCTCGCATCTATGTTTTCAGATTTCTCTCCTAGGTTTTCTATCTCCAGCATTGCCTCACTTTGGGTTTTCTTTATTGTGTCTACTTCCCTTTTTAGGTCTTGGATGGTTTTAGTCAATTCCATCACCTGTTTGGTCATGTTTTCCTGCAATTCTTTAAGGGATTTTGGTCCTTCCTCTTTAAGGTCTTCTACCTGTTTAGCAGTGTTCTCCTGTATTTCTTTAAGTGAGTTATTAAAGTCCTTCTTGATGTCTTCTACCATCATCATGAGATATGCTTTCAAATCAGGGACTTTCTTTCCGGGTGTGTTGGGGTGCCCAGGACTGGGTGGGGTCGAGTGCTGCGTTCTGATGATGGTGAGTGTTTTTGGTTTCTGTTAGTAAAATTCTTATGTTTGCCTTTTGCCATCTGGTAATCTCTGGAGTTAGTTGTTGTAGTTGTCTCTGGTTAGAGCTTGTTCCTCAGGTGATTATGTTAGCCTCTATCTGCAGACCTGGGAGACTAGCTCTCTCCTGAGTTTCAGTGTTCAGAGTACTCTCTGCAGGCAAGCTCTCCTCTTGCAGGGAAGGTGCCCATATATCTGGTGTACCTTGCAGGTGGCTGCAGACTCTGTGCCCAAGGTACCCCAGTGCTGGCTTGGACTGGAAGGGACTTGTGACCCTGATCAGGCCGGGTTTTCTGCTTCCCTAATTAATGCAGTCTTATGTCCCGCAAGATCGGATTGGAGCAGAAGCTGTGTTCCACTCACCAGAGGTCTTAAGATCCCATGGAGGGTCCTGTGGTTACCTTGAGGCTTTCCGCAGACTCAGCGCCCAAGGTACCCCTGATTTGGCGTGGACCAGAAGGGCTCATGATTTCTTATTGTGTGAAATGTTCCCTAAACACTTTACCAAAGACATTGGAGAGATGCGTGAAGAGGTCAGATTAGCATTGATTTTCACAGTTACTCTTTGTTAATGACTCTCATGGAGTCATTAGAGTGCTGGATTTGAGTAACCCTCATCTATAGTAACAGAGATTTTTCACTGACCTTAGAATTAACATATATTTCCTATATTCTTTCCTTATTATAATCCACTTAGAAATATGTGTTAAAACAAAACAGGGGCACAATGACAATTAACATACAGAATTCATGGTCTACTTCAACTTTTAAAGAGCGAGTTAGTTATTAAAATGTGTCTAAGAGTCTCACCTGACCGTAATTACTGACAATTTCATTCTGTTTGCTCCTTCACCTGCTGCAGGTGGCTTCTCACTTTGATTACTTTGGGTATCATTCACTTACAACACATTACACTTGGGTGCTACGTATTTCTCTTGATGCATACACAGCTTCTTGATGCTATGGCAGGTGATCTATTTTTCCCTTGCAAATGGTTGGTTTGTATTACCATACAGATTACTTTCCTTAATTAAAGTGGGTAGGTTTATAAATTGGAACTGAAAGCATCGGGCTCCTCCTTGCAACTCTGTGCTGTCATTCATTACTGGGAGTGTTCTCTCTCACATTCATACTACCATTAACCAAAAGGGCAAAAGGCCTTCTGAATTAAAAAGGCCACATTTAGATGAATTAATCTTATGAAACAGAAAAGGTCAGTCACCATTCCTTCAATGTTTGTTGAACAAGGAAACTGATGAGTAATATGTCATCAGAAAAAAAAAGAAAACACAAAAATGAAGGTAACTCATTATAATGATTATACTTCTAAATGAGTCTATAGCTTTAAACAATGCTAGATAATTTTAGAATGCTCATATCTATTTTAAAGTGAAATTATTAATTTAATCTATGTTAAAAATTAATGCATAAAGTTACACCAGTTGAAGGGTGTACTGTGATCTTTTGATACATGTGTATAGTACAAAATATTTGAATTAAGGGTATACACTTTCTCCTCTTCTTTTTTCTTTCTCTTTATTATCCTGTATTTTTCCTTCCTACCATCAGAACTCCTCCTTGACTCTCATCATCTCCTTTCTACACTTTGTCCTATACATATATGCACATAAATAAAATACATATAACTGTAGATTTAAATGTAAATCCTACATCTGAGATATATAGGTGGTGTTATCTTTTTTTTTTTTGCCTTCTTTTACATATCACAATGACTGCCAGTTCTATCACTTTTCTCCTGAAGATGTTACACTGTCATTGTTTACAGCCAAAATGAAAATTTGAATGTGTACACCATATTGTCTTTATCTATTCATCTGTTGGTGAGTGTCTAGGCAGCTTCCATATATTAGCTATTATGAATACAGCAGCAATAAACATAGATATGCAAGTACCTCTGTGGCAAGCTGACTTAGCAGCCTTTGGGTGTATACACAAGAGTGTTATAGATGGATTATATACTAGTTCTGTCTTTGGCCTTTTGAATATCCTCCTTATTGATTTCCACAGTGTCTATACTTGTATAAATTCTCACCATACTCTATAAGGGCTCTTCTCTCCCTACCTTCTAACCGACATTTAATGTCATTTGTTTTCTTAGTGATAGTTATACTGAATGAAGTGATGTGGAATCTAAGAGCAGTTCCAATTTGCATTCCCCCAGTGGTTAAGGATGCTCCAAATACTTATCAGCCATCTGCATTTCTTCTTTTGAGAACTGCCTATTCAGTTCTCTTTGCTGAATGGATGATGGAGTTTTATTGGTGCTTAATTTTTGCAGTTATTTATATATTAAAAACATTATCATTTGTTGGGCAGATGGTGAGCAAAGGTTTGCTACACTTCTGTAGGCTATCGTTTTTGCTGTGCACAGACATTTTTTTAATATCATGCAGTTTTATTTGTTAATGCTTGATTTGTTCTCCTCAAGCACGGAAGACCTGTTGAGAAGTTTCTTGACTACATCAGTATCCTGAAATGTTTTACACATGGTTTACACACATCTCTGATCCACTTTGAAATTACCGTGTGAGTGGTGAGAACTATTAGTCTAGTTTCGTTCTTAAACTTGTGTATAGTCCGTTTTCCAGACACCATTTGTTAAAGAACCTTCTTTTGTTCTACTGTATGTTTAACCTGTAGCTTTGTGGGTTTATTTGTGTGTCTTCTGTTCTATTGCATTAGTCTTCATGTCCATTTTTGCACCAGTGCCATGATCTTTTGTTTGTTTCTTTGTTTATTTATTTACTATAGTTATGCAATGAAATGTTGTGATGTATCCAGCATAATTCATCCATGGTTTCAGAGATCCTGCTTGCAGTATATCTGAATTTAGTATAAACTTGGCTATAGATTTGTCATATATGGCTTTTATTATATAGAAATATATTCTTTCTTTTTCTAGCTTTTCTTTGTAGCTTATATCATCAAAGAAAACTTGATTTTGTCTAAGGTCTTTTGCACATCTATTGTTATATGATTTTTTGCTTCCAAGTCTATTTACATGCTATATTACATATAATGATAATGGTTGTGTTGTGGAATCCCTGCATCCCTGAAGGAAATCAATCTGCTTTTGTTTATGATCTTCTTAATATACTCTGGAGTTTAATTGAGAATATTTATGTCTATGTTCCTTAGTAAAACTGGCCTAGACTTTTCTCTCTGGCTCTAGCTCTTGCTCTCACTCTCAGTCTTGCTCTTGTATATACATATGTATGATGTCTGCATGCCTGTATATGTGTGTTATTCCTTAACCAGAAGCTGGAAAGACCCCAAATGTCCCTCAACAGAGGAATGGATACAGAAAATGTGGTAATTTACACAATGGAGTACTACTCAGCTATTAAAAACAATGAATTTATGAAAGTCTTAGGCAAATGGATGGATCTGGAGAATATCATCCTGAGGTAACACAGAAGAATATTCATGATATGCGCTCACTGATAAGTGGATATTGGCCCAGAAACTTAGAATACCCAAGATACATTTTGCAAAACACATGAAACTCAAGAGGAGGGAAGACCAAAGTGTAGATATTCCATTCCTTCTTAGAATGGGGAACAAAATACCCATGGAAGGAGTTACAGAGACAAAGTTCGGAGCAGGGCCTGAAGGAATGACCATCTAGAGACTGCCCCACTTGGGGATCCACCCCATAAACAACCACCAAACCCAGACACTAGGCAGATGCCAAGAAGAGCCTGCTGAAAGAAGCCTGATATAGCAGTTTCCTGTGTGGCTCTGCCAGTGCCTGGCAAATACAGAAGTGGATGCTCACAGTCATCCATTGGATGGAGCACAAGGTCCACAATGAAGGAGCCAGAGAAGTACCCAACCCAAAGAGCTGAAGGGGTCGGAAGCCCCATAGGAGGAACATAAATATGAACTAACCAGTACCCCCAGAGCTCCTTGGAACTATACCACCAATCAAGGAGGGCACATGGTGGAACTTGTGGCTCTGGCTATATGTGTGACAGGGGATGGCCTGATTGGTCATCAGTGGGAGGAGAGGCCCTTGGTCCTGTGAGGGCTCTATGGCCCAGTGTAGGGGAATGCCAAGACCAGAAATGGGAGTGGGTGGGTTGGGGAGCAGGGGGAGGGAGGGTTTCAGAGGGGATACTAGGAGAGAGGATAACATTTGAGATGTGAATGGAGAGAATATCTAGTTTAAAAAAAAAGAAGAAAAAACAATGAATTTATGAAATTCTTAGGCAACTAGAAAATATCATTCTAAGTGAGGTAACCCAATCACAAAAGAACACACATGGTATACACTCACTGATAAGTGTTACTAGCCCAGAAGCTTAGAATGCCCAAGGTACAATTCACAGATCAAATGAAGCTCAAGAAGAAGGAAGACCAAAGTATGGATACTTCAGTCCTTCCTAAGAGGAACAAAATACCCATGGGAGGAGATACAGAGATAAAGTGTGGAGCAGAGAGACTTAAGGTAAGACTATAAAGAGACTAACCCACCTGGGAATCCATCCCATATACAGTCACCAAGCCCAGATACTATTGTGGATGCCAACAAGTACTTGCTGACAGGAGCCTGATATAGCTGTCTCTTGAGAGGCTCTGCCAGTGCCCGATAAATACAGAGGTTGACTCTCTCAGCCAACATTAGACTAAGCACAGGGTCCCCAGTGGAGGAGCTAGAGAATGGACTGAAGGAGCTGAAGGGGCTTGCAGCCCCAGAGAAGGAACAACCATATGAACCAACCAGTACACCCAGTGCTCCCAGGAACTAAACCACCAACCAAAGAGTACACATGGAGGGACTCATGGCTCCAGCTGCATATTATCAGAGGATGACCTTGTTGGACATCAATGGAAGGAGAGACCTTTGGTCCTGAGAAGGTTCAATTGCCAGTGTAGGGAAAGGCCAGGACATGAAAGATGAAGTGGATGTGGATGGGTTGGTGAGCTGGAGGAGGGGGGAGGGGATATGGGATTTTCAGAGGGGAAACCAAGAAAGGGGGTAACATTTGAAATGTAAATGAAGAAAATATCTAATAAAATAATTAATAAAAAAGAAAAGGTCTCTAATAATTTTTAAAATTATGTTATTTATTTATATTCCAAAAGTTGCCCCCTTCCTGGTCCCCCTCCCTGAGTTATTCACTCCATTCCCCCTTCCCTCCCACCCCCATCTGAGAGGGTGCTCTCACACCCAACCGCCCTCACCAGTACCCCTCTTCCCTGGGACATCAAGTTTCCACAGGATTAAGTGCATCTTCTCCCACTGAGGCCAGACAAGGCAGTCCTCTGCTATACATGTGCCTGGGGCCACAGACCAGGCCAGGTGTGATCCTTTATTTGTGGCTCAGTCTCTGGGAGCTCTGAGGTATCCAGGTTAGTTGACACTGTTCTTCCCATGGGGTGCAATCCCCCTCAGCTCCTTCAGTCCTTCCCCTAACCTCAATCCAATGGTTAGCTGTAAGGACCTTCATCTGTCTCAGTCAGCTGCTGGTAGAGCCTCTCAGAGAACAGCCATGCCAGGCTCCTGTCAGCAAACACAATATGACATCAGTAATAGTGTCAGCATTTGGTGTACAAGCATGGGATAGATCTTGAGTTTGGCTTGTCACTTGGTGGTCTTTCTTTCAGTCTCTGCTCCATTTTTGTCCCTGAATTTCCTTTAGATGGGAACAATTCTGGGTCAAAAATTTTGAAGATGATTGGGTGGCCCCCTGCCACAACAGGTGGCCATGTGTCTATCTACTGGAAATAGTCTCTTCCAGTTCCATCTCTCCACTGCTGGGCATTTTGGCAAATGTCATTCCCACTGAGTCCTGGTAAGCCCTCACATCCCAGGTTTCTGGTACTTTCTAGAGGTTTCCCAGAGTCCATCCCCATCCCACACTGCTGCATATTTCAATTCATTCTCCTGGTCCTAAGGGGTTCTCTCATGTCTCCACCATACGTGATTCTGCCCACCATTTTTCACTTCCTCTCTCTTCTCCCACCCAGATCCCTTCCTCCTGCTGCCGACAATGATTACTTTTTTACCCCTTCAGAGTGGGTTTGAGACATCTACATTTGGGCCTTCCTGCTTTTCAAGCTTCCTACACTCTGTAAGTTATATTATGGGTATTCTGAACATTCAGGCTAATATCCACTTATCAGTGAGTCCATACCATTCCTGCCCTTTTGAGTCTGGGTTACCTCACTCAGTATGATAGTTTCTAGTTCCATCCATTTGCCTGCAAAATTTATAATGTCCTTGTTTTTAATAGCTGAAGAATGAGCCACATTTTCTGTATCCATTCCTTGTTGAGGGACATGTGGGTTGTTTCCAGCTTCTTCTATCTCTTGTGCTCTGTTGGTGATGCTTGCATCTGTAACTCCTGTTCTCTTTCCTAGGTTTTCCATCTCCAGCATTGCCTCCACTTGTGATTTCTTTATTGCTTCTATTTCCATTTTTAGTTCTAAGATGGTTTTGTTTGATACCTCACCTGCTTAATTATATTTTCCTGTATTTCTTTAAGGGGTTTAATTGTTTCCTCTTTAAGGGCTTTTACCTGTTTGCCTGTGTTTTCCTGTATTTTTTTAAGTGAGTTATTTATATTCTTCTTAAAGGCCTCTGTTGTTTTCATGAGATTGTATTTTAGGTCTGCTTTTCAGGTCTGTTAGGGTATCCTGGAATTGCTGTGGTGGAATTACTAGATTCTGATGGTACCAAATTACATTGACTTCTGTTGCTTATGTTCCTGAACTTGCCTCTTGCCATTTGGTTGTCTCTGGTGTTAACTCACCTGGGTGTCTCTGACTGGACCCTGGCTCCTTGGAGATAATTAGAGCTCTGTGACACGAGTTAGAGCTAGCCTCCTGGCAGCCAGACAGTGCTGTCTCTGGTTAAGGGGGCTGTGTACCTGATTATAACAGTCATCCTGGGAGATAGGCAGGCTATGGGATGGAGGAGAAGAGCAGGCCCTCCAATATGGCCTCAGTGTAAGAGCAGACTGGAAGGGACATGGTCTCAGGCAGAGGGGATGGGTTCTACATCTGCTGGGCTCCGTAAGGGTCTCAACTAGTGTGGTTTTTTGGCAGAAGGGGTGTCTCACCTGTGTCCCTGGTTATGGCAGATCTCTTGGGAGACAGACAGGCCGTGGGGTGTGAGAGAGGAGCAGACCAGCCAGCTGATCTACCCAAGTAGAGGTGCATCCAGAAGGGCTCTCACAGAGCTTATTAAAGCCCATAACTTAAGCTAGGCTCATGAGCCATTGATCTCTCAGGATACAACTCTCTGTCCTTCTTCAATACTGGGTTATGTGCATCTACTACCATATCCAGCATTTGTGTACATGGGTCCCAGGGATTTGAACTCATATTTTTCTGCTTTAAACAAATACTGTAGTGGCTTAGTTCTCCAGCCCCTGGAAAAGTGATTTTAAAAGAATGTATAGGATAAGTATGTAGGTTTCTCCTTATAAAATAAAAGTCTGTTACTGAAATCGTTATAGCTTTTCCTTTATTTTCTGGAGCTATAATCAGACATTATATATGCTACATATTTGAAATCATAGTTACTCATCTTAGTAATAGAAATTTGGGGAAACTATAAGATTTAAAGTTATTTAGACCACTGAAGTTTTATGTAGGAAAATATATTTTCCCTCTGCCTAAAGAAATATTGCACGTTAGCAATGCTACCAATTCTTCCTTTTTTTATAAAATTAAAATGTCTTATGCTCAAATTTGCATATAAGTGTGAAGACATAATTTCATTAAGATGGAATAAATCTAAATTATACTATTCTCTCAGCTCTATTTGAAAATGTTTATTCAACTATGCCCATGACAGCACAAATCTATCCTAAAATTGAGTTAACAAATGAAATCTTTGTTGTATGCAACTCTGGCACACCATAACATTTCCTTATACAACAGTACATTATTACAACAATGTTGTATGGTCCTGTATTTTGGCTCATTGATTTGTGTCTCTGCTCACTCTAATATAGACATCTTCTAACATAAGATTTATCACCCAATTTTTAATTAAATTGTTGAAGCATGATGGAGGAGTTGTGAGAATAATGATTGCAATTTATACTCTTGTTTGGCTAATTTTATGTTAAAATTTTTAAGATATAAAAATCTAAATTGTAACATTAAAAAATTAAAAGGCATTATTAACATCTGTTTATTATAAAACTATGTATTATATAAGCAGCATTTTTTATAATTCTGTCTTTGTTACAGCCATGTTAGTTTTCAACTTCTTTATTTCTTATAAACTATAGACATTTGAAATTATAATAAAAAATTGATCATTTAGTTATAGAAGGGTCTATGTGTACCATCAAAGCCAAACTGACACACACACACACACACACACACACACACACACACACACACATTGTTTGTTTTGTTTTGTATTTTTGAGACAGAGTTTCTCTGTGTAGCCCTGGCTGTCCTGGAATTTACTCTGTATAACAGACTGGCCTCAAACTCAGAAATCTGCCTACCTCTCCCTCCCAAGTGCTAGGATTAAAAGCGTGTGCCACCATTGCCCGGCTATTTTTATATATTTTAGGCATAAAATGATCTAATTCTTTGAATGGTTTAATGTCGACCAATATTTCAGACATGTGAATTATAACTAATCTAAGTTACAGATACCAGTCTTTCATCTCTTAACTCTTCTGTGGTTCATACTCTCTTTTGAACTTTTCAAATAAATTCAAATCCAGTAAGTACTGCCTTTTTTTTTTTAAAGGAACTATGGGAACACTGTGAAAGAAAGAATAAACCATGTGTTGTTTCAGTCGAGATTATTGACTTGATAAGTGGATTGACATGAGTGTCTTAAAAAATCACAGAGAAAGACTATAATTACAGTTAATTGCTGTTTCCTCCTAAATATAACACAAAGATATTCTGACATTGAATAACCAGTGATTCTCCAAATCCTCCTTCTCAATTCTAAGTGAGATTATTTATGTGAGATATCTAATTTAACACGCGAATATTTCTAACAGAAACATTGACCATTGGTGATTAGTTTGCTCTTTGCTGCTATAATCAGATATCATGACCAAAGTGACTTATGGGGAAATTTATTTTGGTATAACACTTCAAAGGGATAGGTCAATAAAGACAGGCAAGAATGGCAGGAAGCAGCAAGCATGAAAACAGGAGCAGGAAGAGCTCACTTCTTAACAAAAAGAATGAGTCAGGAAGAGAAAACAAAGTAGGGTGAGGTTTAATATGCCCAATGCCTATATTTCCTCCAGTAAGGCTGTACTTCGTACACCTTCCCAAACAGTACTGCCAACTGGGAACTAAGTGTTCAGTTATCTGAGCTTATGGAAGATGCTCTCAATCAAACTACTGTGATTGATAGCTGATGAAATATAAATCATCAATTTGTAGTTCTGTGAAACTGAAAAGAGTCCTCCAGATGTCATGAAACCTACCCACTTCTTGTTTCGTATGAAGCTTCTGCTTTATATGATAATGAAGAAAATTTTCATTGCATGCATCTGGGCATATGAGACAAACAGACGATGGAAAAGACTCATGCTTTAACTCCTGCATAATTAATCAATGGATTCATACCTCTGAAGTTTAAAGTTCCAGCCTGAAGTCTGTATTGTTTCTCCTCATATTTCTCACCAATGCTATCAATTATTCAACAAAATAGAGTAAGTTTATACTCTGTGCTAGTTGTAGGAAATATGTGTTTGAATATTCTAAAGTTCTTGTCCTTACAGATTTGTTGGAAATATGGGGCAGGAAAAAAAAAGAAAAGAAAAGAAAAGAAAAGAAAAGAAAAGAAAAGAAAAGAAAAGAAAAGAAAAGAAAAGAAAAGGAAACCAAGATTTTCATTGAAAGGCTAACTAAAGATGATGGCCAAATTATGTTTTGAAGCAAAGCTCCAATGTTGGTTTGTTTATTTGAAAAGTGATTAAACTGAAACACATTATATTTCCCCTTTTCAGGCATTTTATTTAAAATGTTTCTGAGAATTAGTGTGTGCTATTGACCACAGGTTCTGTCAAATAAGTAGACTCAAGTTCAGAAACCACGTTATCATCTTAGATGAAGATAATGCCTTTGGCAAAGTCCAACATCTCTTCATAATCAAATCTGGGGAAATCTAGAAATACAGAAAACATATTGAAACACAATAAAGGTATATAGGCACCTTGAAACCAACATATAGCTAAGTGGAAAGAAACAAAAGCAAGGCAAAACAAAAACCTCAAAGCATTTATACTAAAATCAGAAAAAAAAGAATAGCATGATTATTTGCCTTTATTTTATTTATTTATTTATTTATTCATTTATTTATTTTTAATTAGGTATTTTCTTCATTTACACATCCAGTGCTATCCCAAAATTCCTCCATTACCCCCCCCCACTACCAACCCACCCACTCCCACTTCTTGGCCCTGGTGTTCCCCTATACTGAGACATACACATTTTACATGACCAATGGGCCTCACTCTAGCACTCTGACTAGGCCATCCTCTGAAACATATGCAGCTAGAGATATGAGCTCCAGTGGGTACAGGTCAGTTCATATTGTTGTTCCACCTATAGGGTTGCAGATCTCTTCAGCTCCTTGGGTACTTTCCCTAGCTCCTCTATTGGGGGCCCTGTGATCCATCCAATAGCTAACGGTGAGCATCCAATTCTGTATTTGCTAGGCACCAACATAGTCACACAAGAGACAGCTATATCAGGGTCCTTTCAGCAAAATTTGCTAGTGTATGCAATGGTGTCAGCATTTGGAGGCTGATTATGGGACGGATCCCCGGATATGGCAGTCCCTAGATGTCCCGTCCTTTCATCTCAACTCCAAACTTTGTCTCTGTAACTCCTTCCATGGGTGTTTTGTTCCCAATTCTAAGAAGGGGCAAATTGTACACACTTTAGTCTTCATTCTTCTTGAGTTTCATGAGTTTCACAAATGGTATCTTATATCTTGGGTATTCTAAGTATCTGTGATAATATCCACTTATCAGTGAGTTACATATGATGGGAGTTCTTTTGTGATTGAGTTACCTCACTCAGGATGATGCCCTCTCTTACACGCGTTCTCGCGACTGGCCAGGAAGAACGCAACAAACCGGAATCTTCTGCGGCAAAGCTTTATTGCTTACATCTTCAGGAGCCAGAGAGCAAGAGAGCAAGAGCTCTAGTGCTTACATCTTTAGGAGCCAGAGCGCAAGAGTGCAAGAGAGAGAATGGCGAAACCCCGTCCCTTTTAAGGAGAATTATTCTCCGCCTAGGACGTATTACTCCTTGATTGGCTGCAGCCCATCGGCCGAGTTGTCGTCACGGGGAAGGCAGAGCACATGGGGTGGAAAACTACCCTTGGCACATGCGCAGATTATTTGTTTACCACTTAGAACACAGGATGTCAGCGCCATCTTGCAATAGCGAATGTGAGGGCGGCTCCCCACAGCCCTCCACGTCCATCCATTTGCCTAGGAATTTCATAAATTCATTCTTTTTAATAGCTGAGTAGTAAACCATTGTGTAAATGTACCCGCATTTTCTGTATCCATTCCTTGGTTGAGGGGCATGTGAGTTCTTTCCAGCTTCTGGCTATTATAAATAAGGCTGCAATGAACATAGTGGAGCATGTGTCCTTCTTACCAGTTAGTACATCTTCTGGATATGTGCCCAGAAGAGGTATTGTGGGATTCTCGGGTAGTACTAAGTCCAATTTTCTGAGGAACCCCCAGACTGATTTCCAGAGTGATTATACAACCTTGCAATCCCACCAACAGTGGAGGAGTGTTCCTCTTGCTCTACATCTTCACCAACATCTGCTGTCACCTGAAATTTTGAACTTAGCCATTCTGACTGGTATGAGGTGGGATCTCAGGATTGTTTTGATTTGCATTTCCCTGATGATTAAGGATGCTGAACATTTTTTCAGGTGCTTCTCAGCCATTCGGTATTCCTCAAGTGAGAATTCTTTGTTAAGTTCTGCACCCCATTTTTAATGGGGTTATTTGATTTTTTGGAGTCCACCTTCTTGAGTTCTTTATATATATTGGATATTAGTCCCCCTATCTGATTTAGGATAGGTAAAGATCCTTTCCCAATCTGTTGGTGGCCTTTCTGGCTTATTGAAGATATCTTTTGCATTACAGAAGCTTTGCAATTTTATGAGGTCCCATTTGTTGATTCTCGATCTTAGAGTACAAGCCATTGCTGTCCTATTCAGGAGTTTTTCCCCGTGCCCATATCTTCAAGGCTTTTCCTCACTTTCTCCTCTATAAGTTTGACTATCTCTAGTTTATGTGGAGTTCCTTGATCCACTTAGATTTGACCTTAGTACAAGGAAATAGGAATGGAACAATTGGCATTCTTCTATATGTTAACCACCAGTTGTGCCAGCAACATTTGTTCAAAATGCTGTCTTTTATCCACTGAATGGTTTTAGCTCCCTTGTCAAAGATCAAGTGAGCATAGGTGTGGGGGTTCATTTCTGGGTCTTGAATTCTATTCCATTGGTCTACTTGTCTGTCACTATAGCAGTACCATGCAATTTTTTATCACAATTGCCCTGTAGTACAGCTTTAGGTCAGGCATGGTGATTCCATCAGAGGTTCTTTTATCCTTGAGAAGAGTTTTTGCTATCCTAGGTTTTTTGTTATTCCAGAGGAAACTGCAGATTGCCCTTTCTAATTCCTTGAAGAATTGAGTTGAATATTGATGGGGATTGCATTGAATCTGTAAATTGCTTTTGGCAAGATAGTCATTTTTACTATATTGATCCTACCAATCCTTGAGCATGGGAGATCTTTCCATCTTCTGAGATCTTCTTTAAATTCGTTCTTCAGAGACTTGAAGTTCTTATCATACAGATCTTTCACTTCCTTAGTTAGAGTCACGCCAAGGTATTGTATATTATTTATGACTATTGAGAAGGGTGTTGTTTCCCTAATTTCTCTCTCAGCCTGTTTATCCTTTGTGTAGAGAAAGGCCATTGACTTCTTTGAGTTAATTTTATAACCAGCTACTTCACTGAAGCTGTTCCTCTGGATTAGGAGTTCTCTGGTGGAATTTTTAGGGTCACGTATATATACTATCATATCATCTGCAAAAAGTGATATTTTGACTTCTTCCTTTCCAATTTGTATCCCCTTGATCTCCTTTTGTGGTCTAATTGCTCTGGCTAGGACTTCAAGTACAATGTTGAATAGGTAGGGAGAAAGTGGGCAGCCTTGTCTAGTCCCTGATTTTAGTGGGATTGCTTCCAGCTTCTCACCATTTACTTTGATGTTGGCTATTGGTTTGCTTTAGATTGCTTTTATCATGTTTAGGTATGAGCCTTGAATTCCTGATCTTTCCAAGACTTTTATCATGAATGGGTGTTGGATTTTGTCAAATGCTTTCTCAGAATCTAATGAGATGATCATGTGGTTTTTTCTTTCAGTTTGTTTATATAGTGGATTAAGTTGATGCATTTCCGTATATTAAACCACCCCTGCATTCCTGGAATGAAACCTACTTGGTCAAGATGGATGGTTGTTTTGATGTGTTCTTGGATTCAGTTAGCGAGAATTTTATTGAGGATTTTTGCATCGATATTCATAAGGGAAATTGGCCTGAAGTTCTCTATCCTAGTTGGGTCTTTCTGTGGTTTACGTATCAGAGTAATTGTGAACTCATAGAATGAATTGTGTAGAGTACGTTTTGCTTCTATTTTGTGGAATAGTTTGTGAAGAACTGGAATTAGATCTTCTTTGAAGGTCTGATAGAACTCTGCACTAAACCCGTCTGGTCCTGGGCTTTTTTGGGTTGGGAGACTATTAATGACTGCTTCTATTTTTTTTTAGGGGATATAGGACTGTTTAGATCATTAACCTGATCCTGATTTAACTTTGGTACCTGGTATCTCTCTAGAAATTTGTCCATTTCATCCAGGTTCTCCAGTTTTTTTTGAGTATAGCCTTTTGTAGAAGGATTTGATGGTGTTTTGGATTTCTTCAGGATCTGTTGTCATGTCTCCCTTTTCATTTCTGATTTTGTTAATTAGGATGCTATCCCTGTGCCCTCTAGTGAGTCTGGCTAAGGGTTTATCTATCTTGTTGATTTTCTCAAAGAACCAGCTCCTCCTTTGGTTGATAGTTTGAATAGTTCTTCTTGTTTCCACTTCGTTGATTTCGCCCCTGAGTTTGATTATTTCCTGCCTTCTACTCCTCTTGGGTGAATTTGCTTCCTTTTGTTCTCGAGCTTTTAGGTGTGTTGTCAAGCTGCTAATGTGTGCTCTCTATAGTTTCTTTTTGGAGGCATTCAGAGCTATGAGTTTCCCTCTTAGAAATGCTTTCATTGTGTCCCATAAGTTTGGGTATGTTGTGGCTTCATTTTCATTAAACTCCAAAAAGTCCTTAATTTCTTTCTTTATTCCTTCCTTGACCAAGTTATCATTGAGAAGAGTGTTTTTTGTTTTCCACGTGAATGTTGGCTTTCTATTATTTATTTTGTTATTGAAGATCAGCCTTAGTCCATGGTGATCTGAGGGAATGCATGGGAGAATTTCAATATTTTTGTATCTCTTGAGGCTTGTTTTGTTTCCAATTATGTGGTCAGTTTTGGAGAAGGTACCATGAGGTGCTGAGAAGAAGGTATATCCTTTTGTTTTAGGATAAAATGTTCTTTAGATATCTGTCAGAACCATTTGTTTCATAATTTCTGTTAGTTTCACTGTGTCCCTGTTTAGTTTCTGTTTCCATGATCTGTCCATTGGTGAAAGTGGTGTGTTGAAGTCTCCCACTATTATTGTGTGAGGTGCAATGTGTTCTTTGAGCTTTACTAAAGTTTCTTTAATGAATGTGGCTGCCCTTGTATTTGGAGCATAGATATTCAGAATTCCTCTTGAGGATTTTACCTTTGATGAGTATGAAGTGCCCTTCCTGGTCTTTTTTGATGACTTTGGGTTGGAAGTTGATTTTATTAGATATTAGAATGGCTACTCCAGCTTGTTTCTTCAGACCATTTGCTTGGAAAATTGTTTTCCAGCCTTTCATTCTCATGTAGTTTCTTTCTTTTTCTCTGAGATGAGTTTCCTGTAAGCAGCAGTATGTTGGGTCCTATTTGTGTAGCCAGTATGTTAGTCTATGTCTTTTTATTGGGGAGTTGAGTCAGTTGCTATTAAGAGATATTAAGGAAAGGTAATTGTTGCTTCTATTACTTTTGTTGTTAAAGTTGGCATTCTGTTATTGTGGCTGTCTTCTTTTAGGTTTGTTGATGGATTGCCCTCTTGCTTTTTCTAGGACGTGGTTTCAGTCCTTGTATTGATTTTTTTTCTGTTATTATCCTTTGATGGGCTGGTTTCGTGGCAAGATAATGTGTGAGTTTGGTTTTGTCATGGAATACTTTGTTTTCTCCATCTATTGTAATTGAGAGTTTGGCTGGTTATAGTAGCCTTGGCTGGCATTTGTGTTCTCTTAGTGTCTGTATAACATCTATCCAGGATCTTCTGGCTTTCATAGTCTCTGGTGAAAAGTCTTGTGTAATTCTGATAGGCTGGCCTTTATATGTTACTTAACCCTTTTCCCTTACTGCTTTTAATATTCTATCTTTATTTTGTGCATTTGCTGTTTTGATTATTATGTGTCGGGAGGAATTTCTTTTCTCATCTAGTCTATTTGGAATTCTGTAGGCTTCTTATATGTTCATGGGCATCTCTTTCTGTAGGTTTGTCAAGTTTTCTTCTATAATTTTGTTGAAGATATTTGCTGGCCCTTTAAGTTGAAAATGTTCATTCTCATCGACTCCTATTATCTGTAGGTTTGGTCTTCTCATTGTGTCTTAGATTTCCTGGATGTTTTGAGTTAGGATCTTTTTGCATTTTGCATTGTCTTGATTGTTTTGCTGATGTTCTCTATGGAATCTTCTGCACTTGAGATTCTTTCTTCCATCTCTTGTATTCTCTTGCTGATGCTTGCATCTATGGTTCCAGATTTCTTTCCTAGACTTTCTATCTCCATCTTTCCCTCACTTTGGGTTTTCTTTATTGTTTCTTCTTCCCTTTTTAGCTCTAGTATGGTTTTATTTACTTCCATCACCTGTTTGGATGTGTTTTCCTCTTTTTCTTTAAGGACTTGTAACTCTTTAGCAGTATTTCTCCTTTATTTCTTTAAGTGAGTTATTAAAGTCCTTCTTGATGTCCTCTACCATCATCATGACATATGCTTTTCAATCCGGGTCTAGCTTTTCGGGTGTGTTGGGGTCCCCAGGACTGGGTGAAGTGGGAGTGCTGGGTTCTGATGATGGTGAGTGGTCTTGGTTTCTGTTAGTAAGATTCTTATGTTTGCCTTTCACCATCTGGTAGTCTCTGGAGTTAGTTGTTATAGTTGTCTCTGGTTAGAGCTTGTTCCTCTCCTGATTCTGTTAGCCTCTATCAGCAGACCTGGGAGACTAGATCTCTCCTCTGAGTTTTAGTGGTCAGAGCCCTCTCTGCAGGCAAGCTCTCCTCTTACAGGGCAGGTGCACAGATATCTGGCATTTGGACCTCCCTCCTGGCAGAAGATGAAGTCCTGAAACAGGTCCTGTCCCAGAAGCTGTGTTGCTTCGGCCTGTCACAGAAGCTGTTAGCTTCTGTAGTCCACACTCTCAACTGCACAGACTAGTCTTAGAGGGATCTGCGAACCAAGATGACTCCCCCAGGTGCTCCAGCAAAGCCCACCCAGGCAGGGCGGACACCTCTTCTCTGGCAGGGAAGGTGCCTGAATGTCTGGAGCCCAAAACGGGGTCTGTCTCAGAAGCTTTCCTCTAGGGACCTTGGGGGTATCTGCCGACTCTGCGCCCAGGTGACCAAGTGCTGGCCAACGGGAAGGGACTTGTGACCCTGGTCAGGCCAGGTTCCCTGCTTCTCTAATGATGTCTCAGGTCCTGCGCGATTGGATTGGAACAGAAGTTGTGTTCCACTCACCGGAGGTCCTATGATGACGTGGAGAGTCCTCTAGGGGACCTTGGGGGTGTCCGCCAACTCCACACCCAAGGTGACCCGGAGCTGGCGCTGACAGGAAGGGACTTGTGACCCTGGTCTATTTGCCTTTCTTATTCAGTATAGTGCTTAAAGTTTCACAGCAAGATAAGTCAAGGAGATAAAGAGGATACACATGAGAAAGACAGAAATCAAATTGTCCTTAGTTGTAGGTGAAATGATTCTATACATAAAAGACCTCACATAGTCCAACAGAAAATTCCTACAGCTGATACATCAAATTAATACACATGAATCATTAGCTTTCCTATATAAGTGACAAACATATTGACAAAGAAAACAGGCTATCAATTCATAACAGCCTAAAAATCTTGGAATAAATTGAAATAAAGAAATGAATTGTTTGTACAAATATAACTTTAAGGCACTGAAAAAAAAAGAAATAGAAGACATCAAAATTATAGAAAAAACCCTCCCCCATGCTCATGGACTGGAAAGGTTTAAAAAATTTCAATGATCATCCTAAATAAAGATTCAAAGCAATCCCCATGAAAAGTCCAATTCAATTCTTCACAGAAATCAGGAAAAAAATCTTGAATTTAATATAGTATATAAAAGACCTAGAATAGTCAAAACAAATCTTAAGACTAGAAAGGCTGGTGGAGGTATCAGCGTGCCAGATTTCTAGTTATACTGTCTGGCACTAGCATAAAAGCAGACACTTTTATCAATAAGAGAAAACTGAGGCACCATACCCTAGCCCACACTACTGCAACCACCTGGTCTTTTACAAAGAAGCCAGCAATGTGCACTGGATGAGATAAAATGGTATTGGTCAAAGTGGGTAGGTGCATCTAGAAGACTAAAGTTAGATTCTTTCTCTTGCTCTGCACAAATCTCATCTTCAAATGTATCAAGAAACTCAGCTTAAGACCTGAGCCTCCTAAATCTGACTGAAGAGGAAGTAGGAAATTTTCTGACTGGGATCCCAATAGCAGAAGGATTATTGAGCAACCATTATTAAGTGGGATGTCATAAACTGAAAATGCTTCAGTAGAACAAAGGCCAAAGGCAATATGGCTCATTTGAGTGACAAGGCAGGCTATAGAATTGAAAAAAAAAAAGAACTTTATCAGCTATATGTCTCTCAAAGGGTTATGATCTGAATACACAAAAAATGGGAAAAAAAGAAACCCTAAACACCAATAAAATAAACAACCCATCTAAAAACTGAGGCATGGAGCAAAACAGAGAGTTCTCCAAAGACGAAATGCAAATATCCAATAAGTGTATTATTTTGCAGATTTCTGGTTTTGTTCTGTTTTTATTCGGTGGGAAACATATTTCTTCTATCAAAGGAATCACCTCTGCATGTTTCAAGTATTTTGATAGCTTAAGTTTTTTTTTCCAAAAGATTTATGGCAAGAAAGAAAGAAAGAAAGAAAGAAAGAAAGAAAGAAAGAAAGAAAGAAAGAAAGAAAGAAAGAAAGAAAGAATCCCTGAGTTCAGGAATTAAATGCACGTAGCTTATTTGAGAAGCAATTTAAATTCCAGCTTCAGAAAGGATTGAGTTAGAGATCTGCAAACTAACACGGAGATTGTTCACCAAGTAAGCTATTACTAAAGAAAACAAATGTGTATCGAATCTGTAGCCTCCTGTACAAAGCTTTATAACCAACCAGAAATATCGGTTGCTGTGGTAACCCAGAGAAACACCTACCGGTTTTCATTCTTTGATGTTCATAATCTACACGGTCAGAGTCCTTGAGGTAGAAAGAAGCATGTGAGACAGTGTGAGCTGAAGTGTTATTCAGTGCATCAAGAACCAGAAGTGGTGCCCAGCATCAGAGAGGAAGGATGCGGTATGAGACAAGGATTGAAGAAGTGTCAGAGATGCTTGTGAGTGCTATAGTAGTTATGTCCTTGCACTGAATTTTCCACTATGTATTGGCATTTTGCTATATCTTCTGTATCGTTTCTTATTTTAAGTACTTTCTTTTTCCTAGAGTCTGTTTATCTATCTATCTATCTATCTATCTATCTATCTATCTATCTATCTATCTATCTATCTGTGGGTGGGTGCATGTGAACATATGTGCCACAGTATGTATCTGGAGGACAACTTGCTGGACCTGGTTCTTTCTTTCTACTATATGGAATCTGGGAACAGGAACTGAACTCAGGTGTCTAGCATGGTAGCAGGTGCTTTTATCTGCTGAGCCATCCAACAGGCCCCTCCTTATGTACTTTACACAAGTGTCTTTGCCTTCAAAGAACTGTAAGCCCCTGAGGACCATGTCTATCCATGGTCCTTTGTGCAGATACTGAGCTGACTAATCAATATGCTGGGGTCCAGAATAATAACAGCATGCTAATAAATTATTAATTAAATATTACTATGTGTGAAAAGCTATTGCTAATTTTCCAACCTTGGTTTCCAAGTTGCTTTAAAGAAACTGAAAGCACATTTCCTAAAAGAGTGTAACAGATAAATTTAAAAGTAAAGATCAGAATAAGAGCTTGTTTTACCCTTTATTCAGATATACATTTTTTTAAGTTTTAAACTTGCTTATATTCCTAACACTTTAACACAATCATTTTCTTTCCTTAAAGTAAATGCTATAATCATAATGAGCAAGTAATTTCATATTTATGAAAGTGGAAATATTAAATCTGAGTTAATTAGCGCTCTATTAAAATTGTAGGCCCATTTATTCTAAATAATGACTTTAGATGAGTCCACACTCTCCAACCATAATAATACTGAACACTTTGGATAATTCATAGACTTAATTCCCTCAATGGAAAGAACTTGTAAAGTTCTCAAGGTTATTTACCTATATGTTTGAATTTGAATAGATTCATTACATTTTTGAGCTCAAAGCCTTTTTCTAAAAGAGGTTTTAAAACCTACGTAGTTCACTTCTTAAACTGAGATTAGATTTTATAAAATTGATGCCCAGTATTAGTACTAAGAATATGGTTTTATTTTTAATTTAAAGCCTTAGTGAGAGTAATCTAAGCCTGAATAACTATAACCACATATGAATACTTTTTTTTTTCACAAGTAGTTAGAGAGGAAACTAGACTCAATGAAACAGTCCTCCCAAGATACCCTAACCTGTCATTTTCTCATAAGTGAGCAAAGAAGTGAGCACAATGGAATCTCATGATGTCTGACTAACCAGGAAAATCGATTATAAAATGCAGCAGCTTTTATTAAGTTTCACCTTAAGATTTGTTTTAAAAAAAACTGAATTGCTTGCTGATTTTTGATAAATATATTACTTATTTGAGTAAGCAATCAACACTGTTATTTTAAAATAAATTAATTTTTCTGTTCTATTTTTTATAACATTATAAATATTGATGGGTATGTCACACCTAAACTAAAATTCCTTGGCTCTCCAATAGTTTTCAAGTGGACAGAAATTCCTTTTACCAAAAATATTGAGGATTACTACACTATGTCTTTAATAGTCCAATGACATGATGTGGCAAATAATTCAGAAAGCCTGCTGGAGGATTCTGTGAAGATTTCTTGAAGAGACTGAAACCTACACTGGATCTTACATGATAAAATGGATTTTAGCATTGTAGGATAGAAACCATGTCTATTTAAGGATGGTAGCAAAAGCATATGTATGTACCAACCACAAAGTGCAGGAGTAAGGAAACCAGTGAAGTAGACAGGGGTATACATCACAAAAGCAGTAGGAGCCAAGTTGGAAAGATATGCTAAAAAAACAAAACAAAAGAGGATCATAGATGTAATCACACTGGCTGTGGGGAACCAGTAACTTCAGAAGCACAGATTATAGGGTAAAATGAATTCATACTTCAAAGGGACCCATCTGGGAGGTGGATTGATTCTATAGAGAGATAAATTAGTAGAAATGTTAACATCGAGGGTTGTGTAGCAAAGGATAAAAAGCAGTCCTAAAATTCCAGGGCTGGAAGCTTGAATGCGGAAGACAATGAATGCAGCATTGAGGCAAAGAGAACACTCAGCACCTCAGAAGAAAGGGCGAAACAGCTATGTTGAGAAATTGCGACTTGATGTTGACGCACCTGAATTTAATGATATATGGTACAATTTAAGCATAAAATACATTTCTTTGTGTTTGTATTTTAATTTGTAAAGATATATTATTATAGTATATGTTAAATAACTATGCTACATATGTATATAATTATAAATATTATATATTATTAAATATGTAGAAATGTCAAAATAAATTTGAGTTACTAATGAAAATTCCCTTTCAAGGATTCCAGTTAACTAAAGTTTGCTATACTATGCACATCGATGTATGTTATTGAACAGTTCCCCCTAGGAAGAAAAAACATTTTCTTGTAGCTTTAAAATGCTTACTTCCTACATTACTAACTCTATCTGTGCCACGTTTGACTGCTTCTAAAACCGACTTTGTTTTCATTTAGAAAGGCACTCCATGCCACAAACACGCACTATTGAAAAGTTACTAAATAATTGAACAAAATAAATCCTTCAGTTAAAAATAATTGTGGCCAAGTGTCATTAATGCCAGCACTTGGAAGACAAAGACAAGAGTATCTCTGACTGTGAGGTCATCTTGGCATGCATAGAAAGTTCCAAGGCAACTAGGGCTGCCTACTGAAACTCTGTCTCAAAAGGAATTGGGTTTTTGTTCTGTTTTGTTTTGTTTTTGTTTGTTTGGTTTTTTTTGGTTATTCTTTAAATTTATTAAAACTTTTTATTGGTTCTTTGTGTATTTTACCTCATGCACCCCAATTCTACCTGTCTTCCTCTCCCCTCTTACCTACTCTCCACCCTTGCAACCCATCCCCCAACAGCCCCAGACGTGTCTGCTAGTGAGAGTACACGCCAGGACTTCACCATAGTTCCAGCTAATATCACTGGCTACTCACATCAGGCTGTTCCCTCACTACCCGCCAATCTTCAGTTCTGCCTCTACCATTGTGCCACAACCCTCTGTTTCTCTTTTTATTCCATCTTGCCACCACTTACTTGTTCCTCCTAGTGGCACCTGGGCTCTCTGAGTGTCTGGAATCTTCTTAGGCGTGGTCTCAGGAGTGCTATTCCCCATTCTTGCATTGTGGTACCAAGACAGGGTCATCTCAGGTAGAGTCACTTCCAACCCCGACCCCCAAGCCTGGTGGTCATCTCAGGCTAGCTCCCTGTCCAGGCCCCATGAAGCAGGCCTGGTGGTCATCCCCTGCTCTTTCCTGACCCAGATCATCTGAGTGGCTTCTTGTAAGGGCCATCTATCTCTGGCTCACTCCTGCCCAGTGTTACAGTGGGTTCCAGTCAGGGTTCTTCTAGTCTGCCTGGAACCAGACTGGTGGTTGTCTCAGGCTCATTTTTTACAGGGAATGTTTGGCTATTAATTATTCAAATGTTCACAGGTCAGAACACTCTGTGTAGAAATAGCCTCTCTCCTCTCTGCTACCTAATGACACACAAGTGACATAGCAGCCATACAGGTGACACTTCAAGGGGCAGGAATTTTGCAGATTTTTATATATGTTACTCGACATATAATTTGACTTTTCCTATAAACACACATGTGCGGGTGCACACACACATACACACACAAACACACACATACACACACACTTTTATATAAATGAAATGATGTTTTTGGATTAAAATCGATATGTACTTAAAAGTTAGAGCTTCCTCTGAAGTCTTCATCTCATCAACTAAAAATATCCTTTGACATATTTCTTAATAATGAGTTAGCCTGTGAAACAGATGAAGAACTTTGTGGGAAATCAAATGGCTATGTCACCATATTCTACCAATAAAACTTAATGACTGATTATAATTACAATTAAACACTTAATTTCGTTAATATAGAAGTAGCATATACCCAACTCAGCGTTTCTGATGTTTAAAAACCTAACTATCCATCACTTCTTTCCTTGAAAATGACAAGGTGAAAACGAACATTTATTCAGTGAAATAAAATTATTGGCATCCAAGTTTAGCTCACTCAGTGAGCATAGAAAATAAATTGAGATGAAAGTTATTGAATCAAGGACTTGGTAATATAGTTTACTCACTAAAAAGTTCTATTTGCACATTTATATATAATTCCAAAGAAAGGATAATTGAACGGAAACCAAAGTAAGTTGAACTGGTGGTCATTTGTACACTAAATAATTTTAGCATTTCTTAAACTCAGAGAAACACAGATCCGAATTCACTGTTCGGTATTCTGCAGCAAGCTCACATCTATCCAAGCCAAGTCAATTTGTTTGACATAATAGGAATGGCAGCATTATCTCTGTGGCTCACCTGGCTTTCGAGTTTCCTTTCCAATGGTTCTTTGGCTCTGTGGATTCCTTCTTCAATTATTTCTGGAATCTCAGAGATGCTCTCTATAGACTCCTGTAACCTGCTTGGATTCTTTTCTCTTAAAAACAATGCTATAGATTGTTTAAACTAAATATCTTCAATCATTTGTCCATGTTTCCATCTTTCCTCTATATCATTTCACTAAGATAAAATAAATTTTCTTACTGAGGGTGGGAAAATTCTGGTTGCATTCTGCCAGAAGCAACCATACTATGGATGTTGACTCTAGAGTATGTAATATAGCAGAATTTAAGAAAATAATTTCTATTTCTCTTCCTTCCCCAAAGCTACTAAATAATGCAGAGTTCTTTGACATTATATTTCTTGAGCTTATTGTGTATGACACTGGCCTCTCTGGTTATAGGGGCATGCTGAAAAATAAGTGAAATACTGTTTGTTTGAGATAATGAAATATCCAACATAACCGACTCATACGATTGGGGTTGTTTCAGAAAACATCCCAAACACAAAGGATGAAATCCAATTGCACAGGTGCATGCTCTTTCTATTATAATTTCACTTGGTAAATTCCTTGCTAAAATGTTTAGCAATAAATTTCAATATAAATATACAATAGCCCTGATCTAAGTCCCAAGGCACAAATCAAGCGACACTTACATCATACACAAATGCTCTTGGCAAATGCCCTAAATTATATGAAAGAGAATATTTTAATTTGATATCCAATATGGCATTAGGTTAGGTTTAATAATGTTATTGATAATAACTTGGTTGCTGTTGATTATAGTCATAGGAGTTTGAAATATCATTCATAAGGAAGATATACTTTAGAAATAATTGAATAAAATGTGTCATAATATACAAAATCACTTTTATTTTAGAGTACTTTCAAGAAATATTTATATAAAAATCATTTTGTTAAACCAAGAATTTTCAACAGAGGAATCTCAAATGGTAAAAGAACATTTAAGTAATATTCAACATCCTTAACCATCAAGGAAATGGAAATCAAAACCACGCTGAGATTCCATCCATGTTGTTTCCTCCCAGTATTTTCTCCTGCTCTACCTCCTGATCTCTCCTGTTCCCACCCCAATCCAAAACCAATCCACCCTTGAAGTCTCTTCTAGTTTCTCCTTCTAGGGAGATCCTTGTGTGAGCTCCTCTCCAGTCTTCCCTGTTTCTTAGTCTCTCTGAATCCATGGACCATAGCATAATTGTCTCTTACTTTATAGCTAACATCCACTTACTAGTGAGTACATATCGTGTTTGTCATTCTGGATCTGGGTTACTTCACTCAGGATGACCTCTAGTTCCATTTCTCTACAAATTTGCATGATGTCATTGTTTTTAACGGCTAACACTCCACTTGTGTAAATGTACCACATTTTCTTACAGTTTCTGGCTATTATGAATAAAGGTTCTATGAACATAGTTGAGCATGTGTCTTTGTAAAATAGTGGAGCTTCTTTTGGGCATATGCCTAGGAATGGTATATCTGGGTCTTGAGGTAGATCTATTCCCAATTTTTTTCAAGAAACTGATAAATTGATTTCCAAAGGGATTGCACAAGTTTGCACTTTCATCAGCAATGGAGGAGTGTTCCCCTTGCTCCACATCCTTGCCAGCCTGAGCTGTAGCTTGAAATTTTGATATTAGCCATACTGATGGGTGTAATGAAATCTCAGCATTGTTTTGATTTGCCTTTCCAAAATGACCAAAGATGTTGAACATTCCTTTAAGTGTTTCTCACCATAACCAGGCAACACCTCAAAGTGGAGAGATTGGGACATCAACTATGGCGGTTTGAATAGATTTGGCCCTTACAGACTCCTGTGTTTGAATTCTTGATCCTGAGGGAATGATACCATTAGGAGGTATAGCCTCGTTGAAGTAGGTGTGGCCCTGGAGGGGTGTGTGTAATGTTTTTATCCCATTTTGCCCGCCGGCCGCTTCCTGATATGATTTATTAAGAATTGCCAATGAGTACATATGCATTCTGAGGTTTTAAGGTAGCTATGACTGATCTTTATATAAAAATTTAGATTTGTGGTTCTCTTAAGATTCTTACAAGATTGCTTTTAAGGATGAATAATAAAAAAATAATTATTCCTTTCTTTGTAACTGCAAATTGCTGCCTGCCAGTAAGATAAACTGGCTGAGAAAACTACCTTGCTTGTCCACACTTTGTTAATCTAAAACAAGTTGCTTAGTTACATATATACGTGGGTTTGAGGGAATAATTTGTCTTCTATACTGAGTAGTGCTATTTCTTGTAAATGTATTGGAGAACACACTGTTTTGGGTTTTTGTTGTTGTTGTTGTTTTGTTTTTCATAATCATTTACTAGAAAAAATGAAAATGTAATCACATTGTAATTTTATACTGCTTGAAAGATTTTGCTGGGATATATAAGCTATGGAAGAAATAAAGTGTGGAGGGCTAGAACATTGTCCCTTCTATCCATCAACTATGTGTATGTGTGTAAGGTTTGGGTGAGTGGGGATAGCAGTTGTTCCTTCCACCCATTAACTATGAATATGCGTGTATATATGTAAAGCTTGTCTGGGGTGTGTTGAAGCTTGTTCCACCCACCAATTGTGTGTAAAGATATATGTATGTATGTGTTTGTGAAATACTTGGAGCCTTCTTGCTGGAATTTTGTTCTAACCACTCAGTATGTGAATGTCTATATTTCTCTCTATATATCTATATGTATGCATGTATGTATGAAGTTATTGAACTCTGCCTTTTGTTTCAGTCAGTGTGTGTGTGTGTGTGTGTGTGTGTGTGTCTAAATTTTCTCCTTGTTTCTATTTCTTGCCTGCCTCAAAGAGTTAAAAAAAGTTCACACTTTTTCTGCTGGCCAGAGGGAGCACCAGCCCCAGTAAAATTAAGCTTTGTTCCCTCTGAGAAAAGTCTGTTGAGTAACTACTTCTCTAATTATTGGCTGCCATTGGCAGCAGTCCCTAGAATAGGTATCAGATCCACGCTCAGCAGCACTGTCAACACTGTCTCTCAGCAGCTGTGTGTTTCAGTGTAACCACACATAAACGCCAAAGCTGGTCATTGGCATTAGGCAAATGGACTTTATGACTATGATGGAGAAAGAAAAAAATATACATATTGCCTTAGTCAGGGTTTCTATTCCTGGACAAAACATCATGACTAAGAAGCAAGTTGGGGAGGAGAGGTTTATACCTCCAAACTGCTATTCATCACTAAAGGAAGTCAGGACTGGAACTCAAGCAGTTCAGAAAACAGGAGCTGATGCAGAGGCCATGGAGGAATGTTTCTTACTGGATTACTTCCCCTGCCTTGTTCACCCTGCTCTCTTATAGAACCTAAGACTACCAGCCCAGAGATGGCATCACCCCCCAAGGGTCCTTGCCCCTTGGTCACTAATTGAGAAAATGTCCCACAGCTGGATCTCATGGAGGCACTTCCCCAACTGAAGCTCCTTTCTCTGTGATAATTCCAGCCTTTGTGAAGTTGACGAACAAAACCAGTCAGTACACATATCTTTCTATATTTTCTCAGGATGTATACAAAAGCAAGAATCCTATTCAAACATCAAAATTGACCCAGCATCCAGATCAGCATCTCAGAGCTGATAAAATATATCCAGCCCTTTTGATCATACTGCCTTTAGTTCTGTTATTTCTTCCTACCTTCTAGATCAAAATCACTAAGGCAACCCATGGAATCTTCCATTTCTAACATCTTTTCACCTGGAGGTACACACAGTGTTGAATTCTCCTGAACATGTCCAAATAAAGACTGGAGCACAGAATGAGCTCTTCTGACATTGTTTCTCTACAACTGCATAGTTCTTCTAAGTTATTATTTCATAGCAAGTTACCAGTATGCTCCCATTGGCTCAATTTCAGGTGTGCTCACGGAAGGTTTAAGCTGATGGTTAGTATGGCCTAAATGTTGATCTTATCACATGCTTGCTGTTTTTTTTAAATTTAATTTTAATTAGGTATTTTCTTTATTTACATTTCCAATGCTATTCCAAAAGTCACCCATACCCCCACCCCCACTCCCCTACGCATCCACTCCCCTTCCTGGCCCTGGCGTTCCCTGTACTGAGGCATATAAAGTTTGCAAGACCAATGGGCCTCTCTTTCCACTGAAGGAAGACTAGGCTATCTTCTGCTACATATGCAGCTAGAGACATGAGCTCCAAGGGGTACTGATTCGTTCATATTGTTGTTCCATCTATAGGGTTGCAGACCCCTTTAGCTCCTTGGGTACTTTCTCTAGCTCCTCCATTGGGGGCCCTGTGATCCATCCAATAGCTAACTGTGAGCATCCACTTCTGTGTTTGCTAGGCCCCAGCATAGTCTCACAAGAGACAGCTATATCAGGGTCCTTTCAGCAAAATCTTGCTAGTGTATGCAATGGTGTCAGCATTTGGAGGCTGATTATGGGACGGATCCCCAGATATGGCAGTCTCTAGATGTCTGTCCTTTGGTCTCAGCTCCAAACTTTGTCTCTGTAACTCCTTCCATGGGTGTTTTGTTCCCAAATCTAAGAAGGGGCAAAGTGTCCACACTTTAGTCTTCATTCTTCTTGAGTTTCATGACTTTCACAAATGGTATCTTATATCTTGGGTATTCTAAGTATCTGCACTACTATGCACTTATCAGTGAGGACATATCATGTGAGTTCTTTTGTGATTGAGTTACCACACTCAGGATGATGCCCTCCAGGTTCATCAATTTGCCTAGGAATTTCATAAATTTATTCTTTTTAATAGCTGAGTAGTACTCCATTGTGTAAATGTATCACATTTTCTGTATCCATTCCTCTGTTGAGGGGCATGTGGGTTCTTTCCAGCTTCTGGCTATTATAAATAAGGCTGCTATGAACATAGTGGAGCATGTGTCCTTCTTATCGGTTGGAACATCTTCTGGATATATTCCCAGGAAAGGCATTGCGGGATCCTCCAGTAGTACTATGTCCACTTTCCTGAGGAACCGCCAGACTGATTTCCAGAGTGGTTGTACAACCTTGCAATCCCACCGACAGTGGAGTAGTGTTCCTCTTTCTCCACATCCTTGTCAGCATCTGCTGTCACCTGAATTTTTGATCTTAGCCATTCTGACTGGTGTGAGGTGGAATCTCAGGGTTGTTTTGATTTGGTTTCCCTGATGATTAAGGATGTTGAACATTTTTTCAGGTGCCTCTCAGCCATTCAGTATTTCTCAGGTGAGAATTCTTTGTTTAGTTCTGAGCCACATTTTTAATGGGGTTATTTGATTTTCTGGAGTCCATCTTCTTGAGTTCTTTATATATATTGGATTTTAGTCCCCTATCTGATTTAGGATAGGTAAAGATCCTTACCCAATCTGTTGGTGGCCTTTTTGTCCTTTTGACAGTGTCTTTTGCCTTATAGAAGCTTTGCAATTTTATGAGGTCCCATTTTTTGATTCTCCATATTACAGCACAAACCATTGCTGATCAATTCAGGAATTTTTCCCCTGTGCCCATATCTTCAAGGCTTTTCCTCACTTTCTCCTCTATAAGTTTCACTGTCTCTGGTTTTTATGTGGAATTCCTTGATCCATTTAGATTTGCCCTTAGTACAAAGAGATAGGAATGGATCAATTTGCATTCTTCTACATGATAACTGCCAGTTGTGCCAGCACCATTTGTTCAATATGCTGTCTTTTATCCACTGGATGGTTTTAGCTCCCTTGTCAAAGATCAAGTGACCATTAGTGTGTGGGTTCATTTCTGGGTTTTCAATTCTATTCCATTGGTCTATTTGTCTGTCGCTATACCAGTACCATGCATTTTTTATCACAATTGCTCTGTAGTACAGCTTTAGGTCAGGCATGGTGATTCCATCAGAGGTTATTTTATCCTTGAGAAGAGTTTTTGCTATCCTAGGTTTTTTTAAAATTATTCCAGGTGAATTTGCAGATTGCCCTTTCTAATTCATTGAAGAATTGAGTGGGAATTTTGATGGGGATTGCATTGAATCTGTAGATTGCTTTTGGCAAGATAGTCATTTTTACTATATTGATCCAGCCCATCAATGAGAATGGGAGATCTTTCCATCTTCTGAGATCTTCTTTAATTTCTTTCTTCAGAGACTTGAAGTTCTTATCATACTGATCTTTCACTTCCTTAGTTAGAGTCACTCTAAGGTATTTTATATTATTTTTGGCTATTGAGAAGGGTGTTGTTTCCCTAATTTCTGTCTCAGCCTGTTTATCCTTTGTGTAGAGAAAGGCCATTAACTTGTTTGATTTAATTTCATATCCAGCTACTTCACTGAAGCTGTTTATGAGATTTAGGAGTTCTCTGGTGGAATTTTTAGGGTCACGTATATATACTATCATATCATCTGCAAAAAGTGATATTTTGACTTCTTCCTTTCCAATTTGTATCCCCTTGATCTCCTTTTGTGGTCGAATTGCTCTGGCTAGGACTTCAAGTACAATGTTGAATAGGTAGGGAGAAAGTGGGCAGCCTTGTCTAGTCCCTGATTTTAGTGGAATTGCTTTCAGCTTCTCACAATTTACTTTGATGTTGGCTACTGGTTTGCTGTAGATTGCTTTTATCATGTTTAGGTAAGGACCTTGAATTCTTAATCTTTCCAAGACTTTTATCATGAATGGGTGTTGGAGTTTGTCAAATGCTTTCTCAGAATATAGAGAGATGATCATGTGGTTTTTTTCTTTCAGTTTGTTTATATAGTGGATTACGTTGATGGATTTCAGTATATTAAACCACCCCTGCATTCCTGGAATGAAACCTACTTGATCAGGATGGATGGTTGTTTTGATGTGTTTTTGGATTTGGTTAGCGAGAATTTTATTGAGGATTTTTGCATCGATATTCATAAGGAAAATTGGCCTGAAGTTCTCTATCCTAGTTGGGTCTTTCTGTGGTTTAGGTATCAGAGTAATTGTGACCTCGTAGAATGAATTGTGTAGAGTACCTTTTGCTTGTATTTTGTGGAATAGTTTGTGAAGAACTGGAATTAGATCTTCTTTGAAGGTCTGATAGAACTCTGCACTAAAACCATCTGGTCCTGGGCTTTTTTTGGTTGGGAGAGTATTAATGACTGCTTCTATTTTTTTTTTAGGGGATATAGGACTGTTTAGATCATTAACCTGATCCTGATTTAACTTTGGTACCTGGTATCTGTCTAGAAATTTGTCCATTTCATCTAGGATCTCCAGTTTTGTTGAGTATAGCCTTTTGTAGAAGGATCTGATGGTGTTTTGGATTTCTTCAGGATCTGTTGTCATGTCTCCCTTTTCATTTCTGATTTTGTTAATTAGGATGCTATCCCTGTGCCCTCTAGTGAGTCTAGCTAAGGGTTTATCTATCTTGTTGATTTTCTCAAAGAACTAGCTCCTCATTTGGTTAATTCTCTGAATAGTTCTTCTTGTTTCCTCTTGGTTGATTTCGCCCTTGATTTGGAGTATTTCCTGCCATCTACTCCTCTTGGGTGAATTTGCTTCCTTTTGTTCTAGACCTTTTAGGTGTGTTGTCAAGCTGCTAATGTGTGCTCTCTCTAGTTTCTTTTTGGAGGCACTCAGAGCTAAGAGTTTTCCTCTTAGAAATGCTTTCATTGTGTCGCATAAGTTTGGGTATGTTGTGGCTTCATTTTCATTAAACTCCAAAAAGTCCTTAATTTCTTTCTTTATTCCTTCCTTGAGTAAGGTATCATTGAGAAGAGTGTTGTTCAGTTTCCACGTGAATGTTGGCTTTCTATTATTTATTTTGTTATTGAAGATCAGCCTTATTCCATGGTGATCTGATAGGATGCATGGGACAATTTCAATATTTTTGTATCTGTTGAGGCTTGTTCTGTTTCCAATTATGTGGTCAATTTTGGAGAAGGTACCATGAGGTGCTGAGAAGAAGGTATATCCTTTTGTTTTAGGATAAAATGTTCTTTAGATATCTGTTAGATCCATTTGTTTCATAATTTCTGTTAGTTTCACTGTGTCCCTGTTTAGTTTCTGTTTCCATGATCTGTCCATTGGTGAAAGTGGTGTGTTGAAGTCTCCCACTACTATTATGTGAGGTGCAATGTGTTCTTTGAGCTTTACTAAAGTTTCTTTAATGAATGTGGCTGCCCTTGTATTTGGAGCATAGATATTCAGAATTGAGAGTTCCTCTTGGAGGATTTTACCTTTGATGAGTATGAAGTGCCCCTCCTTGTCTTTTTTGATGACTTTGGGTAGGAACTCGATTTTATTTTATACTAGAATGGCTACTCCAGCTTGTTTGTTCAGACCATTTGCTTGGAAAATTGTTTTCCAGCCTTTCATTCTGAGGTAGTGTCTTTCTTTTTCCCTGAGATGGGTTTCCTGTAAGCAGCAGAATGTTGTGTCCTGTTTGTGTAGCCAGTCTGTTAGTCTATGTCTTTTTCCTCGGGAATTGAGTCCATTGATATTAGGAGATATTAAGGAAAAGTAACTGTTGCTTCCTACTGTTTTTGTTGTTAGAGTTGGCGTTCTGTTCTTGTGGCTGTCTTCTTTTAGGTTTGTTGAAGGATTACTTTCTTGCTTTTTCTTGGACGTGGTTTCTGTCCTTGCACGTTTTTAAAATTTTTGTTGTTGTTGTTGTTATTATCCTTTGAAGGCCCAGATTCATGGAAAGATAATGTGTGAATTTGGTTTTGTCAAGGAATACTTTGGTTTCTCCATCTGTGGTAATTGAAAGTTTGGCTGGATATAGTAGCCTGGGCTGGAATTTGTGTTCTCTTAGTGTCTGTATAACATCTGTCCAGGATCGTCTGGCTTTCATAGTTTCTGGTGAAAAATCTGGTGTAATTCTGATAGGCTGGCCTTTATATATTACTTCACCTTTTTCCCTTACTGCTTTTAATATTCTATCTTTATTTAATGCATTTATTGTTCTGATTATTATGTGTCAGGAGGAATTTCTTTTCTGGTCCAGTCTATTTGGAGTTCTGTAGGCTTCTTGTATGTTCATGGGCATCTCTTTCTTTAGGTTTGGGAAGTTCTCTTCCATAATTTTGTTGAAGATATTTGCTGGCTCTTTAAGTTGAAAATCTTCATTCTCATCTACTCCTATTATCTGTAGGTTTGGTCTTGTCATTATGTCCTGGATTTCCTGGATGTTTTGAGTCAGAATCTTTTTGCATTTTGCATTTTCTTTTATTGTTGTGCAGATGTTCTCTATGGAATCTTCTACACCTGAGGTTCTCTCTTCCATCTCTTGTATTCTGATGCTGATGCTGTCATCAATGGTTCCAGATTCCTTTCCTAGGGTTTCTATCTCCATCTTTGCCTCACTTTGGGTTTCTTTATTGTGTCTACTTCCCTTTTTAGGTCTAGCTTGGTTTTGTTCATTTCCATCACCTGTTTGGTTGTGTTTTCTTGTTTTTCATTAAGAATTCATAACTCTTTAGCAGTATTCTGTAATTTTTTATGTGAGTTATTAAAGTCTTTCTTGATGTCCTCTACCATCATCATGAGATATGCTTTTAAATCTGGGTAGACCAGATAGCTTTTCTGGTGTGTTGGGGTGCCCAGGACTGCCTGAGGTGGGAGTGCTGGGTTCTGATGATGGTGAATAGTCTTGGTTTCTGTAAGTAAGATTTTTACGTTTGCCTTTTGCCATCTGGTAATCTATGGACTTAGTTGTTATAGTTGTCTGTGGTTAGAGCTTGTTCCTCTTGTGATTTTGTTAGCCTGTATCAGCAGACCTGGGTAACTAGCTCTCTCCTGAGTTTCAGTGGTTAGAGCACTCTCTTCAGGCAAGCACTCCTCTTGCAGGGAAGGTGCACAGATATCTGGCGTTTGGACCTGCCTCCTGACAGAAGATGAAGGCGTGAAACAGGGCCTGTCCCAGAAGCTGCTAGCTTCTTTAGTCCACATTCTCACCTGCACAGACTAATTTTGGTGGGATCCAGGAAGCAAAATGGCTCCCCCAGATGCTGTGGCAAAGCCCTCCCGGGCAGGGCAGACACCTCTCCTCAGGCAGGGAAGGTGCCCGGATCATGCTTACTGTTTTTAATTAACAAACTAGACTTAAGAAATGAAGTGTGTGTTCAGAAGATCTGGCTATTTCTACATGTTCAAATATGCAAACAAGTCATAGGTGGGAGCTAGGTTTCACTCTGGTCAGAGCTTTGGTTAACGTTTGATTGTGATATTTAGATGCTTTTCTTTTGATATGTAGATTATTAATTTTCTTAGGCATTATATTCTGCATGGGCTTAATGGTCAACTGATCAGATTTAGGTTGCTTTATTGATAACCTGTTATTTGGATTTTTAAGTATCTATATCTTTGGACTACTTAATTGTTATGTCTGTAATAAGGAACCATCTATAAGGAGAAAAAATTGATACATATATTCAAAAATCCATCTCTGTTCAGTATCAAGGAAGGCTGAGTTCTGAAAATATCATTAGACATTCAGGTTCTTTAGATCAATTTAATCTAATGCTCTGATTTCAAATCTGCACAAGAACTTCTTTAGTCTATGAGAAATGGCTTATTCAGTTTTTTTCTGAGCAATACCAGGTCATTTTGCCTGTTCTCTGATTAATATCAGATACCATTTGCCAAACTTTGACAGACACAAGATTTCAAAACAGCTAACTGAACTCATGGGCCTCTCCATATCTGTTGTCTTCTCAATCTAAAATGGCACTTCACTCAGGTCAGACACTTGGTTCCTCCATGTTTTCTGAGTGTAATATATACTAATTCTCTGATTAGTCAAATTTGCAGGAGACAATTCAGCATTGTAGTGGCTACTCAGATCTTTGACAATGGCAAGAACAAAGCAGCACCTGCATTAGACAGTAAGGATCCTAAGTGTCACTTGTTGATTGTTGAGGACAATAGAAATAATGGTATACAATGATAGTTCTGATAATGTAATACTATAAGAATTTAAGGTATATGTAAAGACTAAGGAACTTTGTATTTTTATAGATTTTTTTTTAAATGGAGGCAATGTTTTAGGAGATCTGAACTTTGGCATAAATAAATGGAGAGGTGAAGCTTTCTTTTGCTGCAATGAAACTTCATAATCATCTCTTGGAAGAAGAGTTTTGTTTCAGCTTCTAACTATGGGGTCACACTCCATTTCTGAGGGAAATCAGGACTAGAATGTAACTAGAACATGGGACCAGTGGCTGAGGACAAAGTCATATAACAGTCGTGCTAACTAGATACTCAGTTTGTTGGGCTGAAATAAATAAGTCCCTGCAGTGGTGTGTTCCTTGATAGCAATCCCAATGTTCTGGGTTCCTGAATGAAAGAAATACACACACAACTTTTATATTTTGATATGCCTTAATCAGCTCAATGGCTGGGGCAGTTCCTAATCTCCACATGACTAATCCACCTCCCTCTGATCATCCTGGGTTATTACTTACTAAATCCTACATTCTCTCTTGGCTGCTCTGGACCCAGAGTTCAGCCCAGCTGGGCAGCACTCTCCTGGATCCATCACATACCCAGATACTGCTGCCTTGTGTTAGGCTGACATAAACTAGCCAGCACAGATGGGAACCTTTATCTAGGTGAAACTGTTTACACCAATGAGATCATCAGTGTAAAGCCAAGTGACAGAGTGTAAATGATATATTAAAGAGGAACAAAACAGCTATGTAGAAAACAGTGAGAAATTAAAAGAGAAAATAGAAAATGAGTTCAGAAAGTTTGCCACAGACTAGGAAATGAGTTCTTGAGGACATGAAATGCTATGCTTTTTCTAGTGATGACAGCACTTTACACAGGTTTCTGTCTTGTAGCAACTTCTGTAAAATGTAAAGAGGCAGGGCTAAGAGCTTGGGCTTATGCTAGAAAAGGAGGATAATAGAGTTTTAAAAGGATAGGAGCAATTTTGTAGGGTTGTTTAATGCTGCTTTATGAGTGATGGAATCACACATTTGGAAAAAGAACACTGGCTGGCAACACCATAGGTGTAGAAAAACAAAACAAGACACCCAGAAACTGTGAGTTACAGATGGATCAGGAGAATAAGGGGAAATGCTCTGAGGCCCGAAGCTTTTGTCATTGAGATGGTGATTGCAATTACTGCAAGGAAATGAAGATCTGTTTGGTAAGGAGAGGGCAGGATAATGGATTTTGATTCTATTGAGTACATATCAATTGTGGATGATGTGGTTGTTGTCATTTACACATTTTCTCTTGTCCCCAAATAGACGAATGTTGAGGCTCTTTTCCAACACCTCGAGGTGAAAGTGGAGAGATATTCTTTGAGGGGACTAAAAGCAAATGGAGATAAGAAAATCTGCTGACAGCACATCCATAACACCAAATATTTCTTCTGTATTAGTCATGGTTCTTATGTGAAGAGACATCAAGCCCAAAGCAAGATTAATAAGTGAAAGCATTTAACTGGAGCCTTGCTTAGAGTTTTCAGAGGATAAGTCCATTATTATCATGTCAGGCAACATAGTGGCATGCCGGCAGACGATAGAGCAGTAACTGAGAGCCACATCCTGATACAAAGAATGAGTAGAGAATTGGGCCCAGGCTTTTAAAATCTCAAAGCTGAAGTAGAGAATTGGGCCTAGGTTTTTAAATCTCAAAGAATGAGTAGAGAATTGGGCCTAGGCTTTTAAAATCTCAAAGCTGAAGCCAAGTGACACACTTTCCCCAACAAGGTCATACCTCCCATTTCTTCTAAATCTTTAATTAGTGCCACTTCCTGGTGATGAAGCATTCAAATATAAGAGCCTCTGGGGTCCAGTCTTATTCAAATCACCACATTTTGTATATGAACCTGTCAAGGACCAGCTTTGACATTACAAGATAAACTGAGACAGGCATCAAATGTGTATGATGGCGATCTATCAGTTCCCAAAGCTGATGCCTTCTGGCAATTTAACTCTCCCTTGCTTTCCAGACTCAAGGACTGTTGGCTTCTGGAAATTCTTCCTGCTGATAGCAGCAGGGGGAAAGAAACTTAATTACTTGGGTTCTTCTCTCTTTGAACCAGGAACTCTTAGCTGTCCAGACTAGAAGATCAGGGTTTGTTAACTCTTTGTGGGACAGAGTGGGAAAAAAAAGAAAAGAGAAGAGAGAAAGAAAATCAGGCATACAGACAACATACACATCAGATGCGGCTGGAAAAAGAGCTCCATCATATATTTTTTTTTAATTTTTTTTTCTTTCTGTATATAAGGTCACTGCAGCTGTCTTTCTTCAGACCCACCAGAAGAGGGCATCAGGTTCCATTACAGATGGTTGTGAGCTGCCATGTGGTTGTTGGGAATTGAACTCAAGACCTCTGGAAGAGCAGTCAGTGCTCTTAACCTCTGAGCCATCTCTCCAGCCCCATACTTTATTGTAGTTCTTAATTGTTATATCTTCTCAGGATAATTGATCACATGGTTTTTAAAGCATTTTTACATTTCATAAGTTCATAGGAAGTTTAAGGCAATACTTCATGTCATACTTTGCCAAGGCTTAAGGAGTTACAGCAGAACTGTTTACATGTCTTTCCATTAAGACTAGTTCCTGACTAAATATTCATTATCTGCTACTAGCTCCATAAGTTCATTGTAAGTTTAAAGCAATAATTCTTATGTCACAAGTTAGCATGGTTTTGCCAAAAGACAAATTATTTGCCTTGGATCTATAGTAATTTGAAGTCCTGTATAAGTCAACTAATCCATCATTTATTTTCTGTCCTTTCACCTACAATAAATTTCCTATTTCCAGCTTATTATGAACTTTAGTTATCAGATATTGGCCTCATTTCTAACCTAGAAGGAACGTTTTCTATGATTGTAAATTTCTTCTTCGCCTCCTTCCTTTTCCTGGTGCCATTAGCATGTGACAGATGAAGGTTACAGAGCTCTATTTGCAGCTTTTATTCTATATGGGGCATGAGATTACCAGTATCAATTTAGGAGTTCTATAAAGTCATTTATTGGGAATTATAAAATCATCAATTTGTCTACACAGAATTACTACATGGAAGTACATCTTCATATTGATTCTGAAGAAAATATGCCCAATATGATGGACTGATGCCCAGGAATCATTAGGCATTTGCAGTGAGAAGCAATCCTGAGATGAAGTCTCTTAAGACCCTGCATCCCAGAGCTAACACATTACAGCCATGCAAAATGGTGGACAATCTCCAGAAAATTCACTTGCTTGCCATATGCTTTCCTAGATGGTCTCTGACATGAGTCACAGGCAATAGCCCCATAGTCAACTAGTAGGTGGGTTATATATCAAAGGACCTCCAATCTGACCATATCCACATAAGCATAATCCTCATAATCAAAGACTTCAAATACTTCAAAAGCCAAGTACATAGGTATGGCCAATTAGGAAGTAGCCTTACTTGGCTTCAACTTAATTCTTTGTGCAGTTGACCGTTCTGAAATTCTTCTGATTCTGGATGCTGCTATAAATAAGAATAATTTATGCCCAACTTTAACTCTGTCTAAGTTTTCTTTATTATTGTTATTATTATTATTGGGTATTTATTTCAGTTACATTTCCAATGCTATCCCAAAAGTCCCCCACACCCTCCAACACCCGTTCCCCCACCCACCCACTCACATCTCTTGGCCCTGGTGTTCCCCTGTACTGAGGCATATAAAGTCTGCATGACCAATGGGCCTCTCTTTCCACTGATGGCCAACCAGGCCATCTTCTGATACATATGCAGCTAGAGGCATGAGCTCTGGGGGTACTGATTAGTTCATATTGTTGTTCTACCTATAGGGTTGCAGACCTCTTCAGCTCTTGGGTACTTCCTCTAGCTCCTACATTGGGCCCTGTGATCCATCCAATAGCTAACAGTGAGCATCCACTATTGTGTTTGTTGGCCCCGGCATAGCCTCACCTGAGACAGCTATATCAGGGTCCTTTCAGCAAAATTTTGCTAGTGTATGCAATGGTGTCAGCATTTGGAGGCTGATTATGGGATGGATTTCCGGGTATGGCAGCCTCTAGATGGTCCATCCTTTCTTTTCAGGTCCAAACTCTGTCTCTATAGATCCTTCCATGGGTGCCTTGCTCCCAATTCCAAGAAGGGGCAAAGTATCCACACCTTGGTCTTCATTCTTCCTGAGCTTCATGTGTTTCACAAATTGTGTCTTATATCTTGGGTAATCGAAGTTTCTGGGCTAATATTCACTTATCAGTAAGTACATATCATGTGAGTTGTTTTGTGATTGAGTTACCTCACTCAGGATGATGCCCTCCAGGTCCATCCATTAGCCTAGGGATTTCATAAATTCATTCTTTTAGTAGCTGAATAGTACTCCATTGCGTAAATGTACCATATTTTCTGTATTTATTCCTCTCTTGAGGGGCATCTGGGTTCTGTCCAGCTTCTGGCTATTATAAATAAGGCTGCTATGAACATAGTGGAGCATGTGTCCTTCTTAACAGTTGAAACATCTTCTGGATATATGCCCAGGAGAAGTATTGTGGGATCCTCCAGTAGTGGTATGTCCAATTTTTGGAGGAACCACCAGACTGAATTCCAGAGTGGTTGTACAAGCTTGCAATCCCACCAACAATGGAGGAGTGTTCCTCTTTTTCCACATCCACGCCAGCATCTGCTGTCACCTGAATTTTTGATCTTAGCCATTCTGACTGGTGTGAGGTGGAATCTCAGGGTTGTTTTGATTTGGTTTTCCTGATGATTAAGGATGCTGAACATTTTTAGGTATTCCTCAGCCATTCGGTATTCCTCAGGTGAGAATTCTTTGTTTCACTCTGAGCCCCATTTTTTAATGGGCTTCTTTGATTTTCTGGAGTCCACCTTTTTGAGTTCTTTATATACATATTGATTATTAGTCCCCTATCTGATTTAGGGTAGGTAAAGATCCTTTCCCAATCTGTTGGTGGCCATTTTGTCTTATTGACAGTGTCTTTTGCCTTTCAGAAGCTTTGCAATTTTATGAGGTCCCATTTTTCCATTCTCGATCTTACAGCACAAGTCATTGCTCTTCTATTCAGGAAATTTCCCCCTGTGCCCATGTCTTCGAGGCTTTTCCCCACCTTGTTCTCTGTAAGTTTCAGTGTCTATTCTTTTATGTGGAATTCCTTAATCCACTTAGATTTGACCTTAGTACAAGGAGATAGGAATGGATCTATTTACATTCTTCTACATGATAACCGCCAGTTGTGCCAGAACCATTTGTTGAAAATGCTGTCTTTTTTCCACTGAATGGTTTTTGCTCCCTTGTCAAAGATCAAGTGACCATAGGTGTGTGGGTTCATTTCTGGGTCTTAAATTCTATTCCATTCCTCTATTTTTCTGTTGGTATACCAGTACCATGCAGTTTTTATCACAATTGCTCTGTAGTACAGCTTTAAGTCAGGCATGGTGATACCACCAGAGGTTCTTTTATTCTTGAGAAGAGTTTTTGCTATCCTAGGTTTTTTGTTGTTCCAGATGAATTTGGAGATTGCCCTTTCCAATTCGTTGAAGAATTGAGTTGAAGTTTGGATGGGGATTGCATTGAATCTGTAGATTGCTTTTGGCAAGATAGCCATTTTTACTATATTGATCCTGCGAATCCATGAGCATGGGAGATCTTTCCATCCTCTGAGATCTTCTTTAATTTCTTTCTTTAGAGACTTGAAGTTCTTGTCATACAGATCTTTCACTTCCTTAGTTAGAGTCATGCCAAGGTATTTTATATTGTTTGTGCCTATTGAGAAGGGTGTTGTTTCCCTAATTTCTTTCTCTGCCTGTTTATCCTTTGTTTAGAGAAAGGCCATTGACTTGTTTGAGTTAATTTTATATCCAGATACTTCATTGAACCTGTTTAGCAGGTTTTGGAGTTCTCTGGTGGAGTTTTTAGGGTAATATCATATCATCTGCAAAAAGTGATATTTTGACTTCTTCCTTTCCAATTTGTATCCCCCTGATCTCCTTTTGTTGTCTAATTGCTCTGGCGAGGACTTCAAGTACAATGTTGAATAGGTAGGAAGAAAGTGGGCAGCATTGTCTAGTCCCTGATTTTAGTGGGATTGCTTCCAGCTTCTAACCATTTACTTTGATGTTGGCTACTGGTTTACTGTAGATTGCTTTTATCATGTTTAGGTAGGGGCCTTGAATTCCTGATCTTTCCAAGACTTTTATCATGAATGGGTGTTGGATTTTGTCAAATGCTTTCTCAGCATCTAATGAGATGATCATGTGGTTTTTGTCTTTGAGTTTGTTATATAATGGATTACGTTGATGGATTTCTGTATATTAAACCATCCCTGCATCCCTGGAATGAAACCTACTTGGTCAGGATGGATGATTGACTTGATGTGTTCTTGGATTTGGTTAGCAAGAACTTTATTGAGGATTTTTGCATCGATGATAATAAGGGAAATTGGTCTGAAGTTCTCTATCTTTGTTGGGTCTTTTTGTGGTTTAGGTATCAGAGTAATTGTGGCTTCATAGAGTTAGTTTGGTAGAGCACATTCTGCTTCTATTTTGTGGAATAGTTTGTGAATAACTGGAATTAGATCTTCTTTGAAGGTCTGATAGAACTCTGCACTAAAACCATCTGGTCCTGGGCTTTTTTTGGTTGGGAGAGTATTAATGACTGCTTCTATTTTTTTTTTAGGGGATATAGGACTGTTTAGATCATTAACCTGATCCTGATTTAACTTTGGTACCTGGTATCTGTCTAGAAATTTGTCCATTTCATCTAGGTTCTCCAGTTTTGTTGAGTATAGTAGAAGGATCTGATGGTGTTTTGAATTTCTTCAGGATCTGTTGTTATGTCTCCCTTTTCATTTCTGATTTTGTTAATTAGGATGCTGTTCCTGTGCCCTTTAGTGAATCTGGATAAGGGTTTATTTATCTAGCTGATTTTCTCAAAGAACCAGCTGCTTGTTTGGTTGATTCTTTAGATAGTTATTGTTTCCACTTGGTTAATTTTGCCCCTGAGTTTCATTATTTCCTGCAGTCTACTCGTCTTGGGTGAACTTGCTTCCTTTTGTTCTAGAGCATTAAGGTGTGTTGTCAAGCTGCTAGTATGTGCTCTCCCTCATTTTTTTTTTTTTTTTTTTTGGAGGCACTCAGAGCTATGAGTTTTCCTCTTAGAAATGCTTTTGTTGTGTTCCATTAGTTTGGGTATGTTGTGGCTTCATTTTCATTAAACTCTAAGAAGTCCTTAATTTCTTTCTTTATTCCTTCCTTGACCAAGGTATCATTGAGAAGAGTGTGGTTCAGTTTCCATGTGAATGTTGACTTTCCATTATTTATGTTGTTATTGAAGATCAGCCTTAGTCCATGGTGGTCTGATAGGATGTATGGGACAATTTCAATATTTTTGTATCTGTTGAGGCTTGTTTTGTGACCAATTATATGGTCAATTTTGGAGAAGGTCCCATGAAGTCCTGAGAAGAAGGTATATCCTTTTGTTTTAGGATAAAATGTTTTGTAGATATCTGTTAGATGCATTTTTTTCATAACTTCTGTTAATTTCACTGTGTACTTGTTTAGTTTCTATTTCCATGGTCTGTCCATTGATGAAAGTGGTGTTTTGAAGTCTCCATTATTGTATGAGGTACAATGTGTGCTTTGGGCTTTACTAAAGTTTCTTACATGAATGTGGCTGCCCTTGTATTTGGAGCATAGATATTCAGAATTGAGATTTCCTCTTGGAAGATTTTACCTTTGATGTGTATGAAGTGCCCCTCCTTGTCTTTTTTTGATGACTTTGGGTTGGAAGTTGATTTTATTAGATATTGGGATGGCTACTCCAGCTTGTTTCTTCATACTATTTGCTTGGAAAATTGTTTTCCAGCCTTTCATTCTGAGGTACTGTCTGTCTTTTTCCCTGAGGTGGGTTTCCTGTAAGCAGCAGAATGTTGGGTCCTGTTTCTGTAGGCAGTCTGTTAGTCTATGTCTTTTGAATGGGGAGTTGGGTCCATTGATATTAAGAGATATTAAGAAGAAGTAATTGTTGCTTCCTATTATTTTTGTTGTTAAAGTTGGCATTCTGTTTTTCTGGCTGTCTTTTTTTAGGTTTGTTGAAGGATTTACTTTCTTGCTTTTTCTAGGGCCTGGTTTCTCTCCTTGTATTGGTATTTTTCTGTTATTATCCTTTGAAGAGCTGGATTCGTGGAAAGATAATGCGTGAATTTGGTTTTGTCAAGGAATACTTTGGTTTCTCCATCTATGGTAATTTAAAGTTTGGCTGGACATAGTAGTCTGGGCTGGCATTTCTGTTCTCTTAGTGTCTGTGTAATATCTGTACAGGATCTTCTGGCTTTCATAGTCTCTGGTGAAAAATCTGGTGTAATTCTGATAGGCCTGCCTTTATATGTTACTTGACCTTTTTCCCTTACTGCTTTTAATATTCTTTCTTTATTTAGTGCATTTGTTGTTCTGATTAATATGTGTCGGGAGGAATTTCTTTTCTGGTCCAGTCTATTTAGAGTTCTGTAGGCTTCTTGTATGTTCATGGGCATCTCTTTTTTTAGGTTTGGGAAGTTTTCTTCTATAATTTTGTTGAAGATATTTGCTGGCCCTTTAAGTTGAAAATCTTCATTCTCATCTGCTCCTATTATCCGTAGGTTTGGTCTTCTCATTATGTCCTGGATTTCCTGGATGTTTTGAGTTAGGATCTTTTTGCATTTTGTATTTTCTTTTATTGTTGTGCTGATGTTCTCTATGGAATCTTCTGCACCTGAGATTCTCTCTTCTCTATCTCTTGTATTCTGTTTCTGATGCTCGCATCTGTGGTTCCAGATTTCTTTCCTAGGGTTTCTATCTCCAGCTTTGTATCACTTTGGGTTTTCTTTATTGTGTCCACTTCCCTTTTTAGGCCTAGTATGGTTTTGTTCATTTCCATCATCTTTTTGGATGTGTTTTCCTCTTTTTCGTTAAGGACTTGGAACTCTTTAGCAGTGTTCTCCTGTATTTCTGATTCTGTTAGCCTCTAACAGCAGACCTGGTAGACTAGCTCTCTCCTGAGTTTCAGTGGTTAGAGCACTCTCTGCAGGCAAGCTCTCCTCTTGCAGAGAAGGTGCACAGATATATATTGTTCGGATTTGCCTCCTGGCTGAAGACAAAGGCTGTAAACAGGGCCTGTCCCAGAAACTGTGAGCTTCTGTAGTCCACACTCTCACCTCTGCAGACTAGTCTTGGTGGGATCTGGGAAGGAAGATGGCTCCTGTGGATGCTAAGGCAAAGCCCTCCTGGGTGGGGTGGACACCTCTCCTCTGGCAGGGACGGTGTCCCGATGCCTGGAGCCTGTGCAGACTAGTCTTGGGAGGATCCGGGAACCAAGATGTCTCCGGCAGATGCTCTGGCAAAGGCCTCCAAGGCCAGGCAGATACCTGTCCTCTGGCAGTGAAGGTGCCCAGATCAGTTTTCTTTAAAGAAGTGTGCTCAGTACAGGTATGATGGGTATATGTTTATATTTCCAGTATCTGGAAGGTAATGGCAAGAGAATGATGATTTAAGGTAGTCTTTGTTATATCCAGGATTATAGTGTGAGACCCTGTCTAAAAACCAAAATGGAAAAAAAAAAAAAAACAGAAAACAGAAAACCATAAACTAACTTATATGAACATAATGTTCAGATAATTTTGGGAAACAAAAAACCTGAGAATCATAAAAGAGTTGTTTTATGATCTCCTTTAAAAAACTGTTAAGAGATGGATCAGTGGCTAAGAGCACAGGCTGCTCTTCTAGAAGACCTGAGTTAAATTGCTAGCATTTTCACATGATGGCTTACAACCATCTGTAACTCCAGTTCTAGGTGCTTAGATACCCTCTGCTGGCCTCTGTAGACACCAGGTGTGCATTTCGTACACATATGCAGGCAAACACTCATATACATACAATAAGAATAAATAAAACTTTAAATAAGGTGATGTAGCATGTGCATGGATACAGGGCTGAACTGCCAAAGTTTGAATTGCTGCTTCATCTTTTTCTAGCTGTACCACATAAATATTGAGTGTTAATGTGTCTATGAAATGTTTACTAAAATTTCCTGTGGTTGTGGAACAACTTTTTTTTTTCATCCTACACTATGCCAAATCAGCAGTATTTATTACTTTTGTATGGAAACTGGCTTTGCCATATCATAGCCTAGTTGCTACAGGTCACATAGAATGTTGTGATCACTACATCAAAAATCACAAGATTGAAACTGCTGTCAGATGCCATCTGTGAGCACTGTTTGACTCTCATGTGACTTATTAGCTATGCCCCTGCACTTTTGTGACCTTTTGTCATGTCTAGCATTTAACTATTGTTTCTCATATTTACAATATTGTCTAATATCTCCCCACTACAAGTATTTGTTGGTTAGCAAAGTGAATTATTTCAATGTGAATATTTGCTTTATAATGGATTCCTTAATAATTATATATATATATACATAAATATATATGGGTGTGTGTATAATTTATGCAGTTAAAAGTACTTTCAATGTCTTTAGGTTTTTCATCAGACTATCAAAGGTGTTTATCGTACAAGAGAAAAAAATCTTTAGGTAGAGGAAACAATGCAGTTACAAGATGCCTTTATTACGCTCTATTCATTTTTGAATAGAAAAATGTTGTTAGTTTCTAGAGCAATGCTGCTAACTTCATGAATAGTGAATGAATAGCTTCTAGCCAGGTTGGCTTCTAAGGGCCCTGATGGGAGGTGGAAGAAACCCCGGGGCAAAGTGTAGAACACTCATGTACATCCAGGCAACTATGTTGTGTTTCAAGTGTGGTAAGGACCTCAAGAGAATACATATAGGGGTCCCTAGCAACTTATTAAAGTGATGGGAACCTTCTGGTGCAAGAAGGCAGCGGGATGTCCTCCTGATCCAGATGGCAGGTTGGCTCAACGGGCTCATTGCACACTCCTGTGCCCTGTGTGCTTAGTGGGCAGCCCAGCGTTGGGTCAGAGGTGAAAGCAAGGGGTTACTTCTTGATGCTTGCACACAGGAAGCCCCGGAGAGAGCAGCGGAGACGCGCGCGCACAGAGCCGCTTTCTCGCCACGCCCACTTCCTGCTCCATCCCGCGCCATTCTTGTCCCTCTCCTGGTGAACCGGATGCGCTGTCAGTCTCCTCCTCCTCCGCGTCCTTAGCCTCCACCCAGCTCCCTGGAGAAGCCGCTGCCACCCCGAGGCCTTGGCCAGGAGAGGCTGCTGGCGACTGGCCTGGCGGGCGCGGGCACGGTAGGAGCTGGGCGCGCACGGCTACCGCGCGTGGAGGAGACACAGCCCTGCGGCCATGAGTGCCAGGGCCGCTCCTTCACGCCGGAGACAGGCGGGCCGCCGGTTGCGCTACCTGCCTACTGGTAGCTTTCCCTTCCTCCTCTTGCTGCTGCTGCTCTGCATCCAGCTCGGGGGCGGACAGAAGAAAAAGGAGGTAGGCTGGATCCCTCGGGCGGTCGCCTCCGGGCGGGGGAGGGCTGGAGTTTGTCGCGTTGCTAGGAAGCCCCGCCGCGTTGCTAGGCAGCGGGGACGTGGGCGCCCCGGGGGCGGGAGCTACGTGGGCGGGAGCGGGTTGGGCGTGTCCCTTGGGCGCCACGGGTTGTGAGTGCTGAGGGTGACCCTACTCCTACATCCTGAAAGTGTGAGCTGAAGTCTGAAAGCTGGTGCTTCTGAGACCCTAGCTGTGCTGTGTGCCTCAGGTGTAGGCCGGACTTTGGATGCTGGTGTTCCTAAAGGGCTTGCTGGGTGTGAAAATACCCTAAGGGGAGTACTTGCAAGCACAGAGGAACTATTTACCCATTATTCTGCTCTTCTTTATGTTAAGACGTCACATTGAGCGTGTTATTCATTCTGTATTCCTAATAATACCCTTGTAGAACTAACTGAATGCTTATGTCTGTGTTCAACCTCAGTGTGTGATCAAGAGAACAGTCGCATTTTTATTTTTAGCTTTTACACTATGCATATTTATTTGGGAAGTTTGGGTCACCTGATTTCAATTTCAACCTATCTCTAGGGCCAAGGCTGAGATTTGACGAATCTAAGTGGGTGGTAGAATAATTCGAGCTCAGTTGTGCAGAATTAATCTGGTCTGTTCGCTTCACAAAAGCATTTGCTTTGGAATTGAGTAGGATTTTTAATTGTAGACCAGTTTGGTAAGAGTATTTTGTTTATACGGTTGAAGATGGGTTTTTCTGTTGAAATTACACAAGTCACGAGGCTCATAAAAAAGAATCTGGTTCAGTTTATTATCAGAATTTCTTATCAGTAGGGTAGGGAGTGAGTGAGCGCACATTGTAATCATTTTCCTTCATTAATTAAAAAGAAATGAAATGTTAATGTGTGTGATTTGTGCACCACTTGGGTAGGTGTCCTAGGAGGAATCTGATCCCCTGGAACTGGAGTCACAGCGGGTTGTGAGCTATCATGTGGGTGCTGGGAATTGAAACCAGGCCTTCTGGAAGAGAAGCTAGTGCTCTAACAGCTGAGCCTTCTTCAGTGCTCTCTCTCATCAGCTTTGCTTGAAACCACCTCAGTATTCACAATTGCCTTTCCTGGCCCCCTCCCCCCACCTTGAGATTTTTTCTCCTCCTCCTCCTCCTCCTCCTCCTCCTCCTCCTCCTCCTCCTCCTCCTCCTCCTTTTCCTATTCCTCCTCTTCCTCCTCCTCCTCCTCTTCCCCCTCCCCCTCCTCTTCTTCCTCCTCCTCCTCTTCTTCCTCTTCCCCCTCCTCTTCCTCTTCCTCCTCTTCCCCCGCTAACTTTTTTTTTTTTTGTACAAAATTCTTGGTATTTTGATAAGAAGTTGGAGAAGCCCTACTGTTAACTTGAAATCGAACTTCCACCACAAACTAGTTAGGTTTTTCCAGCACTTTGTGTCTTGTACATATTTTTCAGAGTCTTAAATTCAGTTCATGAGAAAGGTAGTAGGTTTGTAGCATTTCACTTATTATTTTATTTTTTGGGGTGGGGGGGACTGCTGTGATATACAAAGCAGAGGGCAGTGGTAACCGATGATGACATTCATGGCGTTTGTGACGTTTTCCACATCCAACAGTGTCACCAAAGCCACATTATAAGCTGTAGGGAAAGATATTAGAAAGTTTACAGGTTCACTGATAGTTAGCACCTGCAATCATGAGACTATTTCAATATGTAAAATGATTTAACAGTTAAACCTAAAGTACATATCTCCTTTCCTTAAAAATCCTTAGAACATTGGTTAGACAAGGTATTTTCTAAAAGGAAAAGATTAGGAGCCGTTGAGATGGTCCAGCAGGTGGAGGCGTTTGCCATCAGAGATGATGATTTGAATTCCATTTCCAGAACTGTCATGGTGGAGAATACCAACTCCTATAACTAACTGTCCTTTGATCTCAAGACATATAGGCTTTGGCACATCTACACCACACATGAACATGCACACGCTTTCACACACACACACACACACACACACACACACACACACACACACACACACAGTGTGCGTAAGTGTAAAGATTGGGGGAAACATGATTTGAGATAGAGAAGGGATGAGTTCCAAAATTACGTTGTCATTAAAAAAAGAGAACCAAATACTAATACGTGATGATATTACAGAGCACACATAGTGTATGTAGAGGAAATTACATTCTTAAAGCTTAGATAATGGTATTCTCTTTTAATTCTGGAAGAAAAAGTACTGTTTTGGAAATTATGAAACTGGTACCATTTTAGAAACATTGTCTGTAGTAGATGCTGTTTTTTTCCCTCTGACTTATGAATTTCATTGCCACTATAAGATTCTATAGCACTGAATCAGAAAGCATAGCAGTTGGAACATAATTTAAAATAGATATTACTGCCATCTGAATCAGAGTGGCAGTTTTGGCATGAACATGCTTCCTACTTAAGGCAGAAACCATGCTAACATCCAAAGCTAAACTGGGAAAGTGATTATGACAGCAACAATCACCATTATGGATTTTTGAGTCATGTATGGTCCAGTCTTCACAACTGGATCTCTAAGTAGACACCTGGCAGACACGCACCCTTGAAGTTTTGTGTGTTGATTTTCCAATCCAGACACTAAGAACCTACATCTTAGGATGTTGAGGTTAAGACTGTATGAAGTGTTCATAACAGGGCTTAATACATACTAGCAAATATCAATAACTACCAGCTACTACTATGTAATACCCGAATAAAGGAACGTTAATAAGAGTTCTGACATGTAACTTAATTGTTGTTAATTAAACTACAACATATTGTATGGCCACTGTATTGAATTATCATATTGTAAAACACTGAAATCTTAAAATCTTAGGTGGTGGAAGTTTCCTAGAAGAGCTTTTCCATCACACAAGAGTTAGAGTCCATAGATTGTTGTGTGCTTGTGTTCACCTGTGTGTACCATGCATGTGTTTATACACATTTCTTCATAAATTGACATTTACTTCATTAAAATGAGTTTTGATATTTTCAGTTTAAGAATATACTCAAGTGAAGTAGCTGAGTAGTAAAGAAGATTGAAGATTTTTATAGTTGCTTCCTTTAATTATGTGTAATTATGTGATTAGAGCTACAGAAACAGTTGAACCCTTTTCATACTAGGTGATAGGACTTTGTGGGAAATTTTGGGTTCATATTAGTATTCATTTGCATAGCTAGTACATTTTTCTGCTTTGCTTTTTAAAAAGCAGTTTCTTCATTTTTTACATCATTACCATTTATCAGTTAATCACCTTAATTTAGAATTGTTTTTAAACTCTTAAAGACTTCTTCCAATTATGTTAAAAAGGTGCTTTAAAGTGATTTCCAGAGAACTTCGTTTTACACACATCAGAAGGTGACAATAATTTATCCCACTTGCTCAAAATGTGCCTTATCAAATAGGCTGTAGTGCATAGGTGAGAGCAAACATGCAGCATGAAAGCCTGAGTAGCTTACAGACTTTTTTGAGAGATGACCAAATTTTTGCTGGTCTTAGCTGAAGCATTTCCAGTTTAAAAAATACGTGTCTATGTCATTAATTTGTTAAGAGAATTTACATGGAAATTCTATGTGAGACTTTAATATTTTACCAAATGTTGGTAAATAGTATATTTTAAGCTAAGAACTGAAGTGAAAGAAAACTATAACTATAGTACAACCTTTAAAACTTCCTAATAATTAGCATGCAGCTGCCCACCCTCATGTAGCTTGCTGTGTGATTTACTTTAGCTGTTATTGGATAGCTTGTTGAAGGCTTGATTGAAAGCAACAGGCCTTATCTTGAATAGTTCCAAGCAGCTTGCCCTTGTTGCAGAGGTGATGGCAGAAGACGTGTGATTCCTTGTCACAGCAGTGAGTGATTCTGTTTTCGTCCTGCCTGTCCATAGTTTGCTCTTTGGATGTAGCAATACTGGGTCGGTGAGGGAACGTTCTTCTGGTGCTTGCCTGACAGTTTTGTATGTTGGTGTTTGTTAGCAGTGAGCAGCTAGAGACATCTACTAATAACAGCAGATGGAGCTCCATGGTGGTGTAGCTCTTGTGAAGGCCCAGGATGCTGAGACCCTTCAGCATGTGAGTGGTATAGGTTGTAGGGAGCTCTAAGAACTTACTCAGCCCTCGACAGCTCTTAGTGTTGGCATTTCTGGGCCTCCTCTGGTGAGATTTCCCAGGCCCTTGACTGTAACCACTATTACACATTCATGGCCTAGAGGAGTGTATGTTGAATGACCCACCTTTTGTTAAAAGTTGGAGTCTCCAAGAGAATAAATGGCCTTTTTTCATATTCATAAAACTGGAGAGATTGAGTTATGTCTTGGTATTATTTCCTGTATATTTTCTCTCTTGGAATCCTCAGGGGCAGGAAGAATGGCTAAATTAAAGTTAATACTTTACTAATGGCACTATAATTTAGTGTAGCTTCACATTGCCAGCCATATGAGTCATATACTTTGATGTTAGAGAAAGTGGAAATCATAATATCTGTAATCGTAGAGTGGGAATATCATATTTTAGACTAAATAACAGAGTGTAACTAGCAATCAGAGCTACTGACATCAGGGCTTATGTTTCTAAGTTCCGATCCTCAGTTATTGTGCCTTTGGGTCTCTCCACCCCCTTTCTACTTAATATTCCTTGTTACGTCTATGTTTCTGCTCTTCTGTTCCTAGCTGAGACTTTAAGGGACTACCCTTTTAAGTGTGTCTTTTTGTTTTTTTTCATGAAGTGAATAACCTACAGACATTGTATACATAATAGGGGCTCCGAGTGGTGTTTAATATGTACTAAATAGTGTTTGTGATAGATTTAGCAGGTTCACATTATTAACGTATGATGGGCATATTGCTGTTATCTGTAGTCACTCTCCTGTATGACAGCACAGCAGGAAGGATGTCTTACTAGCTAGAGTTAACACCCACTGATCGGCTTTCCCCAGGCTCGCTCTTATCTGCTTTCCACAGCCCACCCTCCCTCCTGTTCTCTGCACTTCTGTGAAGTCACCTTGCTACTTACAGGACCTGGCTTTCTGTTTGTGTTTCACTCTTTCTAAGGTTGAAAAGCTTATTGTGATAGATATGCCACATTTTCGTTATCCAGTAGGTGGTATATGAGATACTTAGATCTAGATCCATTTGTTCTAGTACAGATAGTTCTCTGTGTGCAATTTTATGACATAGTGATTCCCTTTCCTGTGGAAGTGACTGATAGCCTTAGGTTTTCTTTTCTATTTTTAGTTTATTGAGGAAGCTTGACATGGTTTTTCTGTAATGCATGTGCTGATTTACCCTTTCCATTGATAATATAGAAGGATTCCTTTTGTCCATTTTCTCCGTAGCACTGCTAATCTCCTGATTGTAGCCATTTTTACTGTAGAAAAGTAGTAGTAGTATAGTCGACTATGTTTGAATTCTGATGTGTAATTACCTTTATTTTCCTCATGTCTCAGGTTACTATTGTGATGAAACACTAATTAGGGAGGAAAGGGCTTATTTTGCTGGCACTTCCATATCCTAGTCCATCATTGCAGAAAGTCAGGGCAGGACCTCAGCAGGCAGGAACCTGGACTCGGATGCTGATGCACAGAGCACCGAGGTGCTGCTTACTCAGCTGCTTGCTCCTCAGCGCTTGTTCAGCCTGCTTTCTTATGGAATTCAAGAGCACACGGGATGACACCGCCCACAGTGGCCTGGCCCTCCTTCACAGACCACTAATCAAGAAAATGCCCTACAAGCTCGCCCAGACCCGCTTGTAAGGTTTTTCAATGAGGTTTCTTCTCTCAGATGATTCTAGCTCACTTCAGGTTGATAGACTACTAGCCAGCACATAGCCTCATGTTCAGGTTTTAGCTTCTTGGCTTTCTAGTTAAACGGTCTATTTTCTGTAGTTCTGTAGGAAGATGTAGCTTTAATAAATGCTGCTGCACAGACCCGCTTTAGACCAGATAATTCAGGCAAATGTCTTATTGGGTGATGACTTGCATATTGAATGAGCACAGTTAGAAACATTATAAAAGTTTAATGAGTCCGACAGTGGTGGCAGGGTCTTTAATCTCAGCACTTGGGAGTCAGAGGCAGGTGGATCTCTGTGTTTGAGGCCAGCCTGGTCTACAGAGTGAGTTCCAGGACGGCCAGGGCTACACAGAGAAACCCCGTCTCGAACCCCCCCCCAATAAAGTTTAACGGTAATTTTGCCTTCGTTTTTGAGGTTGTCTCGCTGACCTGGTGCTCACTGTGCAGCTTAAGTTTGTGCCAGTCATCCACATCTGTCTGCTGAATGCTGGGATTACATTCATCAGCCTCCCAAGGTGGCTGACATGGTTTAAAATTAGTATTAGTGGATTAGGAATATGGGAAACAGATTGTTTGCCATTCTGCAACTGTGGAAGTGTCTCTGAGATGCCTCTGTATTGTGTTAGCAACTACTGTAAGGTAGATAAGCCGTGTTATTCTTCGGTCACTCATCTGTTGTACTCGTCTGCTTTCATTTGTATCAGTTTCCTTAGCCCCCGCTGGAAAATATATGGGCAATTTATTTTCATAGAAAAGAAATCCTGTTACTATAGACCAATTAAATATCCTGTTACTATAGACCAATTAAAATGAGAATTGGAGAAAAATTCCTCATATGAATTTGAGATAACAAATTATAACATAATGATAATGAAGCCTCATGATACATATACATAAATTTTATTTAACTCATCTCAGAATATCTATATAATTATCCTGACATCTGGATGAGGGCAAAGTTAATAGCTTATAGCCAGAAGGAGCCATCTACGTAGAAGGAGGATGATGTATAATTTATCTTGCAAACCAGGCATTTAAGAGTGAAAGAGAGGATACGATTAATAATTGTGTTGCGATAACGGAAGTAAGGTGGGGCTGTTCTTAGGGTAATGGGACATCTAGTGACTGAAGTTAGATGCAGGGCAGGGTTTTGAAATGAATATACAGTATCTGCATGCTTTTTGTTGCACAGTTGGTGTTGGTTTATAGGTTTATAGGCTTATAGGATGCTTGTTGTGTTTAGTGCCATGTCACAGATGTGCCCAGTGTGTTGCTTAGGTAGCACCGAGCACAGCACGGGTGGTGTCAGGTGGATTGCTTGCCTGCTGTTTCTTTCTACAACTTTTAAATTCAGCTTTTAAACTTTTATCATACTACTTTGGTCTTTTCATTAATTAAGAAGCAATTTATTAAAATTAAGCTTTATATTCAGTTATTTGTAAAGGTGAATTGTTGGATTGTGGGTTAAAAAGAACTGTTCAGGGAGTCCTGATTTAAGAAACACTGCCAGCATCATCACTGCGTTTGCTTTGCTCATCCCTTCGCATGGGTTACTTTCGCAGGATAAGAAGTCTGCTCTAGCGCACTGTGTTTCCCTTCTGCAGTGTTGTAGAACACCTGAGCATACGTTTTAGTTTCGTGCCTTTTTAGTGTTAGAATAGTAGAATATTATAAATCAGTGTGTGTCTGTGTGTGTGTCTGTGAACATATCTAATTGAATGATGACTGATCTTCCTGATGAGGCTTGATAGAAAAAGAAAGAATGCATCTTTTGTTTTGAATATGCTGTGGCTATATTTATAGCATATAAAGCAACATAAATCCAAACAGGAGTTTGTCTGCCTGCCTTCATTAATTTGTAAATTGTATAAGTTACGTGTTTTGTTGCTGCCATAAAATAAAAGGGAAAAACTTACCTTCTGAAGTGTTTACCTTAGCTTACAGTTTGAGGAATCTAGTGCGCTATGGTGGAGAGTATGGGAGGAGCAGGAGGCGGCTGTTCCTGTGTTTCTACACTCAGGAAGCGGAGAGTGGTTACTTGGTATACTCACCTGTTTTCTTTTTATTCAATCAGAATCCATCTCATGGGATAGTACCACTCAAGAGTTAGGGCGAGTCTTCTCATCCCAATTAATCTACTCTAGGCAGTTATTTACGGGTATGCCCAGAAGTTTGCTTCCATAGTGATTCTAAAATTTTACCAAATGGACAGACAGTCAAGATTAACCCTCTCAGGAATGATTTTTAAAACATGCAACTGTATAGATTGTATTAAAGCATATGATAATTTAATTATTGTTACAATGCTCAACATAGCTCCTGTAATATGCCATGCTCTGGATATTCTCTATTCTCTCACCATATACCTTAGTGTGAGTTAGTTTTGTCGAAGAGCTATAAGTAAGTTGAAGTGTTCTATAGATTAGGGTGATTTGCCCTAAATTAGGACTCTAGGAACTGTGCAATTATTAAAGTTTAGACTGGACATCAGAGCTGCTCCTAATTAACCATGCTTTCCTCCTGCTTCTTAGACTGAGAGGGGCAGTGGCTGTGCGGGTGACTCCGGGGATCTGGAGGTGCAGTATGCAGCCAGATGCCTGCTCTAAACATCTTGGCGATCTTATGTTTTATTTCTATCAAAGCTTTTGCAGGCTTTGCTTTCTGTTCATTCTGCTATTTTAGAAAATGTGTTTTATATTTATTTATTTTTTCGTTTCTTGGTTGATTATGTTGCTTTAGGATTTTATAGTATATTTTCTTGGCATGCTGTCTGTTTAGCCCAAAGGGGTTTAGGATTCTTCTGTCAGCAACACTGCCTTCTGGTAGAAAACTGGCCAGCTTTAGGACTGTGTGCCATAGCAGTTAGGGAGCTCTGTTGAAGGAGTGTGGAGGAACCCATAGGCTGCCTTGTGGTGCTTGCATAGCTTCTGCTGTGAGGGAGGCCTTGAGCCTAGATGGCTAAGGTAGTGTATTCCTCAGGACACAGCTCACAGGGGAGCCTGAGCCAGGCTTCCTCAGTCTGTCTGTGTCACAGCAGAGATCCTGAGCTTACATTGACTTCTCAGTGAGCCTCTTTTACAGCTCTTTAGCCCCGCCCTGCAGGAGCCAAGGCTCCATCCCTCTGGAAGGGAAAGTGCTCTGACTCAGAGGGAAGCAGCTTCGGAAGCTTTTATGCAAATATTATTTAAAGACATGGCATGAAGATCACTTGCCCACAGCATGCCATCTTGACCCTGGTGGTAATTCCTACCAGGAGAGAGAAGAGACAGTTATCATCACTGTAGAAGGTAGAGAATTGAGAAGGGACTTGTCACAGTGTCACCTTTCCTTACGCAATTTTAGGTATGTCTGTGCTGTTTCTTGGTGGTACTTTATTCCTCAAAGTCATTCCAGACTTTTCTTGGTTGATACCTGTAGTTTTGGTAACTGGGATTTTGGCCTGTCATTGTTTCAGTGAGGGAGGCCAGGCTCTCAGTTCACAGTTAATTTACCTGTTGCTCTTGCATATTTTAATTTGTACTGCTTCAGAGAAGTGATCAGTTAGGTATTAAAGTACTATTTATTTTGATTTTATGTGTGTGTGTGTGTTTAGTGTATGTGCAGAGGTCAGGTGAGGACACTGAATTCCTTACATGGTAGGTTTTCCCCTGAAGCTGGAGCTCTCAGTTTTTCTGCTTCTCTGGCACACAGCAAACACCAGCAGTCCTCTGCCTTTGTCCTCATCACTGCTGGGATTCCTGCTGCCCATGACTCGGTGCCCATTTGTTCCTTGTGTGCTGCTGGAATCTGAACTTAGGGTCTCCTGGCTCAGCAAGATGCTCAGACCCATCATGCAGTCTCTCAGTCCCTCAAGCATTATGTTAAGGGAGCTGTAACACTTTGTGTCCACACGAGTTATCTGGGTGTAAGTCACGTGCAAAACAGAAAACCAGAGAAACCTGAATGGTATGTGTTTTATTTCAAACAGACTTCCTGAGATATGCAGTGTGGGCCTTTCTTGCTTTCATTATGGTTTAGTTACTCATGTTCAGCCACACAGTTCAGATAAATTAAGTGGGATATTTAGCAATAAGTAACTCATAGTTTTATATTCTGAGTAGGATCTCTCATCTGACAATGTCCTGTTTCTTTCTCATGATTTTATTTTTGTCCTGTATTTCCACACTGTATATGTATATCTGCACTACTATATGTATATATTATATCCACACTATCTATCTATATCTATCTATCTATCTATCTATCCTCATTGTATATGTATATCTGCACTCTGCATGTATATCTGTACCATATATGTATATCCACTATATCTACACTATATTTATGTGTGTATATCCACACTGCATGTGTATAGCTGCACAGTATGTATATACCCGCAGTGTTTATGTAGATCTACACTACATATATATATCAACTATTTTCACACTATATGTATGTGTGTGTGTTTGTGTGTGTATGTATCCTCATGGCATCTATGTATATCCACCCTGTGTATATTGTATATGCATCTTACTAGTCAGTCATTTGCTATCTGTTGAGATTGTCAGGTCACAGAAAACTAATACAGATAGATTGAGCCAGAGTAGGGAAGAGAGAGAGAGGGAGAGTTAAGGAGGTAACATTTACATAGCTTTTATTATAATCTTAGTATTCTATAGTTCTGATTTTAGTAGTTTCTGACAACTTACATCAGTGTGAATATGCAGGAAAGTAGTTAGTGTTTCTAGAGGTCAGTACTGTTTTTGGTTTTGGACTGCTGGTGACATCTTCAAACTTAAACCTAGTGGATAAGGAGGAATGCTTCTTTGTAAGTACACAGTTCATATCATTATTGGTAGAAATTTTATGTTTGTCCTTTTAAAAGTTATCATTATTGTCCAAGATAGAAATACATTTTCAATTGAAGGAAGCCTTGTAAAAATGAATCATAAATAGATATTCTGTATGTTAAAATATGTATTAAATGACATCGAGGCTAAGAGAACATATTTCAGATTTTGAGGCTGATTCCAGTTTTAAATGTAAATGTTTCCAATTCCATGTTACTTGAATTTATCACAAAAGCTTCCATCTAGGTTTTGTAAAGAAAGGTTTGGTGTTCAAGTGAGATAACAAGGCTTGGGAAAGATGTGTACAGAGCTCTGGCTTGCTTGCCTCTGAGAGACTGCATCCTGAGTCCATTAGTTGATAGCAATCTGTTCCTTTTTTGCTAAAGTGTATTTTGCTGGACAAGATGGTCTGAAAAATCTCTTTTCTGGAAACATTGTGGAAATCATGGCTTTTGATGCAGTATGCCTCAGATGAGGAAATTAATGCAAGACTGTCTTAAGGGCTTAAAAGTTACACGTGTCAATTGGCAATGAATCTGACCTTGTTTCCTTTCTCTGATGTTACTCCATGAATTCAGGGGTTCCTAAGCTATTATTAATATCAGATTTCACTGCTAAAGTACTGTGCCATGCCTTAAGGCGGAAGTACTTGAGTGTGGTTGATACAGCTGTGTATTTGTTTACTTGAAACCAGCATTTATCTGAGTTCGGGTTGCTGTAAGCCCCACTTACATTGTCTGCTGCACCAGCACTTCTGTACCATCACTGCTGAAAGTGCTCGGCAGACATGAGGTCTGTGCTGGGACTGCTGGTAAAGCAGGGCATGGGGCATTTAACATGTAGTTACAGTGTTACAGTGTGCATTGCCATTCCAGATTGTCTTCTTAACTGTATAAGTAACAACTCAAATAGCAAATAGCTATCACTTTGGATCTAAAAGCTAGAGGAGGCCGAGAGTGATGCTAACAATGAAAGCCACCTTACATGGAGAATACTGCAAGTTTATTTAGGAAATTCCATTTAGGATAGGAAAGGTGTCCATGGCAGTTCTCTGCATATTTAAAAATATATCATGTATAATTCATGAAGACTCTTTCTATATAGCACAATAGGACAAAAACAGCAAACAAACACTAAACTATCCTAAGCTTGGTAAATTGTTAGGTTTACTTTAGGAAAGCCTTTCTAGAGCCAGATGCAGATGTTTGCACCCAACCAGTGGACAGAAGCTGCTGACCCCTGTTGTTGAATTAGGGAAGGCTAAAAGAAGGGCGATCCTGCAGGAGGACCAGCACTCTCAATTAATCTGGACCCCCAAGATCTATTAAACACTGGACCACCAAACAGACAGTATACATCAGCTGATATGAGACCCCACAACACACACACATACAGTAGAGGACTTCTGGTTCTGTGTTCATTCAGAGAAGATGCACCTAACCTTCAAGAGACTGGAGGCCCCAGGGAGTTTAGAAGTCAGGTGGGGTGGAAGGTGGGAACATCCACGTGGAGACAGAGTGGGGAGGAGGTGTGGGATGTGGAACATTCGGAAGGTGGATGGGGGGGGGGGCAGGGAATGAAATATGAAGTGTAAAAATAAATTAAAAATTAAATTAAGTTTAAAAAAAAAGCCTTTCTAATGTTTCAGTTTTTGAGTGGATTGGCTTCCTTGTATAAGAGCATGCTGTCTTCTTTACTGTGTATGCGCATGATGGATGGACATACGTGCCATGACATGTATGTGGTGGTCAGTGCGTATGATGGATGGATATACATGCCATGACACATACGTGGTGGTCGGAGGACAGCTTCCTGGTTGGTGTTGGTTTTCTCTTTCCACCTTTTTATTCGCTGCAAGGATCAAACTTATTTTGCCAGGCTTCTACCATCTCATTAGAAGTGTTTTAGAAGTTACTAGAAGTGTTCACCTTTGTGATCCACTGTAAACTTATTGCACATACCACATTATCTGGAGGTTTTAATTAAATTGCTTTAATTACTATGCCAATTATATTGTTTTGTGGAGGGGAACTATAATTATTAACCAATGAGTCCCCCCTCCCCACATTGGGCAGCTCTTGGAAAACCATTACATGAAGTATATGTCTCTCCATGTCTACAGCCAGGAAAACACTTTTATTTAACATGAGATTGGACTTAACTGGAGGTACAGGTTTTAAGGGGAACTTGAGAATGGGTCTATTACCTCATTAGGACACATGTGGAGTAAAGTCCCTTGACCAGTGGTGTAATTAATCTGCCTTGTCCATGCCAGGGTGGGTGTTTTTGAAGCAAATATTGTAAACAGCAACTTGTACCACAACAGGCGCTGGCATAAAAGATTAATAGCTTTATGACTCTGTGGCAACTTACAATGCTTAGAGGCTTCACCGGCATTCACACTTTTGAATATTTCTCTAGTATTCTCAGTTGTGAATGTCATACAAATATTATTTGGTTTAAATAAATAGATAAGAGATCACATATGAAATTGTCTCCACTCAGTAGAATTTTAAAAAAGAAAGAAGGCCATAAACAACTGATCCATTCCGAGTCTCAGAGCTGGATTGGGAATGTGTGTGTTCAAAGTGACGCTGGTTAACGAGGAAAGGCTGTGAAGAACGCCAGGCAGGAATGGGCCTCGCCAGGAATCACTGTGTTAAATTAAGGTGAACTTAGAGGATTTCACAAAGAAGTTCAGGCTTCTGTTGAGATTAACATGGAGTGAGGCTGGAGACATAGAAGTAAATGTATTTTACAAACTACAGAGCACTAGTTTATAATATTGGGAATTTATGTTGGGGGATAACGATTTCAAAAGACTGCAGACAGGCACATGAAATGCAAGATTTCTATTTACAAAAATTACAAAAGATAATATACTGATAGATATGTAGAAATGCTAGGTATATGCTTATAAAACATAATTGTTGCAATAATTAGAAAGATATTTTGGGCTTGATGTACACCAAAATAAGACTGAGAAATGAGGATATGATTGTATTAATTTGGAAAGGATCATGAAACTCTGTTTATAACAGTGTTCTGTTTATAACAATGGAGAGAAGGAGGTGGCGTAAAATTGTAGGTTACCCAACCAGTGAAGCCCCTGACATCAGGACACTGTTCCTTAGCTGTGTTAGGGGCCACAAGAGTTGCAAGACTACAGAGTTGAGATTGGAGTAGGTGTCATAATTACGTAAGCTAGTAGCTAAATCCATGAAAGCACAGCATAGAGGCTGAGGAATTCATACAGAACAGAGAGCAGGGGAAACCAGAATTCTCAGGAAAACCTGTCAAAAAAGCCTGAGAAGGGCAGGGGACTTGGAGAACTTGGAGATTCTGATGATTAGAGTTACCTTTTAAGGAGCAGCTAAATGTTTCCAGATAGAATGCAGATCAGAAAACTGTCCACCAGATCTGCTCAGCAAAAGATCAGCTCCAGCCTGTTAGGATTAATTGGATAAAATTGAATAAGGCCAGTGAGTGAAGGTTACTATTGACAGTGCTTCATAAGTATCCTGGCAGCAACGCCGTGACAGCTGGAGGAGATGCAGCTTGAAGGAGGAACTTGTGGGGTTTGGTGCCTCAATGGAATAGAGATGGTGCAGAAAAACAGCAGGAAGAGCCAGCAAAGTAAGGAATGTGAATGTGGTCTCACCAGGGACTTGTTGCTGTGAAAAAGTATGTGACCGAATCAGAGAAAAAGTTTGTGGTTTCTGGGGACTTGTGTCCTCTGTGGTGGGAAGAGGATGATGCAGCTGCTCTGGAGTGACTTGAGGCTGTGGGAGTGTACAGTGGCACTCCACACACTGTGCCCAGATCAGGAAGTGGAGACCATTGAGCCCTTCAAGTACCTGCCCCTAGTTTCTCACCACTTCCCCTCTCACCCAGTGTTACAGAGGTTTCATAGTCCCTGTAAGTAATTCTACCATCAGGGGCCAGGTTTCAAACACGGGGTCTTTTTGGGGGGATGTTGTCATTTCAGTCAGTCCTTAATGGGACCAAATAGACCAAAGCCCCGGCAATCTGATGGCTGGAAATCGGGGCTGTTTCTCACATGCACCCAGAACGCGTATTTCTACCAGAGGAGGTAAGTTCTGTGGTACCCAGCATCTCAAATGAAATGCTGCGTTTTGTTGGTGAAGGTTGACTGTACCTGTGTGGGTGTAAGGGAAATACTTAGTGTGTACTTAGGAATTGAACAGTTCTTACACTTTCCATTTCAGCAGGGAGAGGTAGATCTCTCTCACTGTTCTCAATTCCACCAGCTTTATTGGATTGTTAGAATGACAAAGTTTCAGTCCTACTGACCTGGTTTTGCAATGTCAGTTAAATAAAGAACAGGTCTATGCTGGTTGGGGAATTGCTCGTTGAAAACGGCCACTCCTCGTGTTAAAAGCCAGTTCCCTTCACTTCCTTACATAGACTCATCTGGATGCTTTGTTTATGTTTTAGGTGCTTTCATATACGTAATCTAAAGGTCATTTTACATTTTTTAATTTGAGGGTTTTTTTTTTGTGTGTGTGTTTTCTTGTTTGTTTTAATTGTATGTAGTGTCATGGAATGCTGACCTTTGTGGGTAGCCTGACCATTGCTGCATTGACAACTCAGTTACGGTGACTATCTATAGGAGATCCTTACAGGATTGGGCCTATAAAGTAACATTCACTCCTAGAAGATCATCAGATCCCTCACTGTCTACCCTAGCCGCATGTAATCCTGCCACAGCAGCATGGAGTTTGTGCATATGCTAGATAGAGTACCCAGGAGGTCAGCCTTGAAGGAGATCCTAGTGTAAGTCAGAACCCTCTGCTGGGCGTGGCAGCTGCCAGGCATCCATGCTCCTGGAAGCAGCCCCAGCGTATTGATGGGTTCACTGAATTGGACTTGCATGGCATTGCTTCTTTGGTTTGTCAGTATCCTGTCGGGTGCAAATGGGAGTTGCTATATGTTTCTCCAGGAAAAAGTCACACACCATCTGTCATATGTAAATAAGTATGGAGTTTCTCATCTGTGCGATCCTGTTAAAATGCAAATGAATTTAGATTTTGGAGCGTTTTGGATCTCAGGTGTTGGGATTGGCGATGCTCAGCTCGTGACATATGGTTTCCTTCTAGCGGTGCAGAACTGAAGCTGCTGTGTGCGTCTGTCTGGGTCTTCTGACCTTTGCCTCTGACATCCACGCTTTACAAACATCTTTCCATACATTAACATTCCAGAATGTGTCATTGTTACCTTCTGATTGGGTCCTGATTCTGTCTGGTAACTGTTAAAGAAAAGGATTCATAAGCCTTCTCACACTCTTCTCCCACCCGTGTGCTTGCTTTTGGAACAGCCTTGGTTAAGGAATCCTGTTTGCATCTGGGCCCCATGAATTTGCTGAAAAGAACTTTTCTCCGTGACTGTGGAAGGCTTGGAGTGTAGACACTGCTTTGCTCTGTCCTTCAAGAGCAAGCTGACACTTAAGGGTTGTCAACCTGAACTGCCTTAGTAAACGTGCTATAAACTAAGGATGGCATATATTTACATATATCACATACATAACTACATACTAATGTTTTGCATCATTTTAACATGTTTCCAATTTGTTAAATATTCAAAATTTTCAAATATTTGACTCCTTGATGTCATTATTTTCAAATTAAAACCTCATGTAATATTTTATCTCTAAGTCAACCCATTTTCTTTCACGGGTAGGGATTCTGAGGCTGTTAGCACTTGTATTCCTTTAGTTCAGGGTGTTTCATTGTTGGCACCGCCAGCCTCCCCAAGGGTCTTAGGGCTGCAGTGTCTCATGCTGCCCTCCAGGAGCTTTGCTGCAGAGTCTGGACTTGGTCAGGATACCCAGATGTCCATATGCCCAGTACAGACCTCTCAGATTAGGTTGCAGATTGATTTGGTAAGACCATCTAGAGACTGCCATATCCGGGGATCCATCCCATAATCAGCTTCCAAACGCTGACACCATTGCATACACTAGCAAGATTTTGCTGAAAGGACCCAGATATGGCTGTCTCTTGTGAGACTATGCCTGGGCCGGGCAAACACGGCCAGAAGTGGATGCTCACAGTCAGCTATTGGATGGATCACAGGGCCCCCAATGGAGGAGCTAGAGAAAGTACCCAAGGAGCTGAAGGGATCTGCAATCCTATAGGTGGAACAACAATATGAACTAACCAGTAGTGTCCCATCCCGTCCCCGTCCCCCCCCCCCCCCCCCCCGCCGAGCTCCAGTCTCCAGCTGCATATGAATCAGCAGATGGCCTAGTTGGCCATCAGTGGAAAGAGAGGCCCATTGGTCCTGCAAACTTTATATGCCTCAGTACAGGGGAATGCCAGGGTGGGAGTGGGAGTGGGTGGGGGACTTTTGGGCTAGCATTGGAAATGTAAATGAAATAAATACCCCCTCCCCCCCCAAAAAAAAACAAAAAAACTAAGCATGAAGTTTAGGAAGTAAGTGCAGAGTCCAAAGAAAGCCTTAATGTTTGACTAATAGTAGGTAATTAAAACATTAAGAGGAAAACTAATTAAACCAGTGTGCTTCTCCACATTGATGGTCATAACTACTGTGGAAGATGTGTAAGCTAGTGTTGTTATAACCTATACTAATTAATTCCTATTAAAAGTCTACATAGAATTCCATGCTTTATAGCTTATAACCTTAGATTGGGACAATATATGTAAAATTGAAATGTTCAAAACTGAAGATAGAGTTTAAAAGGGATACTAATATAATTTTAAAAGATTTATACCTTAAAATAGGATCAAAATATATTTCAGTGTTTTTCTCTTTATGGGCTGTTTTATAGGACACTTCTCTTCATTATTGTCTGAAAACATGAGTAAACAAACTTAAAGAACTTAACATAGTCACTGTGACACAGATTCAACCAATACAGTATCCAAATTCTGTAATTAGAACTGCTTTTAGCAGAGGTGGAAGAAAGAACTAGTTCCATGGTGGAACATGAGGCAAGATGGATGGCAAGGTGGCATGAGTGACAGAGGACTGGGAAAGTGTGGGCATTGCCTTCTAACTATAAATTCTCATTGTCTGCCAACAGTGGTTTAACCAATGTAATGCCATAACAACATACATTCTTGTATTTTGATCATATTTGTGATCATACTACTTATATACTCTTTCGTGTGCTGTCAGACAATTATATAGAGACTTTATACTTGGTGTATCTGATTATCATAACCACTATTGATGCTATCGTTTTTGTCACTAATTTTGCTGTTTACAATTGATAGTGTGCAATGAAGGATTTTATGTAGCGGTTTTTGTTGGCTAGTTTTTATGTCAACTTGAGACAAGCTAGAGTCATCTCAGAAGACGGAATCTTAATCAAAAGAATACCTCTATAGAGTTTGTCTGTTGGCAAGTCAGTAGGACATTTTCTTGATTGGTGATTGATGTGGGAGGACCTGGCTTAGTGTGCATGGGACCATCCCTGGGCTGGTGATCCCGGGTGCTATAAGAAATCAGGCTGAGCAAGCCTTGAGAGTAAGCCAGTAAGCAGCACTCCTCCATGGCCTCTTAATCAGTTCCTTCTCCTGGGTTTCTGCTTTGCTTCAGTTTCTGTCCAGACTTCCCTAATAGATTGAGATGTGGATGTGTAAGAGAAACAAAGCCTGTCTATTCCAAATTGCTTATGGCCATGTTGTTTTTATCAGGGAAGTAGTAGGATTCCTAACTAAGTCACAGTTCTTACCAGCTTGTAAATTACAGTTACTTATAATTGCAAATATATATTATGTCATTCAGAATTGACTTATTCTGCATGAATTCTCTACAGTTTTACTTTATCTTGTTTTTACAGCTTACCTTTGTTAAAATGAGGTGTGTGCAAGCACAGTATTTTACCGGGTATATTTTCATCTCAGATATTGTAGCATATGTCTCTAGGAGTTAAATTGGTAATTTTAATTACTTTTTGTCTGACATCTTGAGCATGTAGAATGCAGTTCACTGTCATTCTACACTAAATTTAACACCTGTGTTGTGGATTTTGTTGACTAATTTTATTTTTATGTTGAAATGTGTCCTCCTGTTTGCTTTATGCTCAGAAGTACTTGATTAGGTATCAGACATTGTGGGTTTTATTTTTGGTGACTGGTGGATTGTCTTTTTAATCTTAGAAGTATCACTGAGGTTTTTTTTTTTTTTTTTTCTGGTTGTGGTGCAAGTATTTTGATGCTCTTAAGTCTGTGAATAAGATTTACTGGGCAGGACCAGAACCGCATTCCATATGAGAGATAAGATTCTTTTCTTCTGAGGCAAGTCCTTCTGAGTACTCTAAAGCTCCCGCGTGGCTGGTGGGGATGGATGCTATTCTTTTCTGTGAGTCTCAGGTAACTGCTCTCTTAAACATATGTCTGTGCACTGAGTATTTCTAGTCTGAATCCAGTAAGATGCCTATACTCACATGGCATCCTAGGGAGCAGATTGCCACAGGAAGGTCAGTAGATAGATACCTATGGAGTTTGTCTTTCAAGGGCTTCAGAAAGGTACCCGTTTAGATCAAGTCTTGATTGTACGTGCCCCACTTGGATCACTAGAGTGAACCCTAGAAAGCAGCCTGTCCTGGATTCTTTATGGCTCAGAGCAATGTAGCACTGATAGACAGGTCTCCATTCCTAGAAAGGAAGTTACCAGTCACTGTACTTTGGATCTTTTCCTGGCCTCAGTTACATCTTCAGATGGAGGATTTGATCAGCAATTAGCTGAGTATTCAGGATCTAGAGTTTTTCCTGTTTCTCTGTAACTCAGGAGTTCTTTACCTTGGTTTAGTTCTCTTGGGTACCTGGCCTCTGTTGGCATGGCCTTCATACCTCAGCCTTGAATCAGTTTCTCTGAATGAAGGAAGGCTTCCATCTCTTCAGCATTAGTGCCTTTTATTTTCTGATGTATGCTGTCCTATAGTTTTCTGTTTTCTTGTAGTTTTTGTTTGTTTGCTTTTGTTGGGAAGATAACTTGTATGTGTTTTCTTTGTGCTGGTTAGTTTTTATCAGGGTGGCACAAACTGTAGAGTTACCTGGGTAGCCAGGATCTCCATGGAGGAGTTGCCTCCATCAGACTGGTCTGGAGGCATTGCCGTGGGGCAGTTTCTTGATTAGTGATTGATGTTTCTTGATTATTGATTGAGGGGCCCACCACATTGTGTGTGGTGCCACCTTGGATAAGTTGTCCTGGGTTGTACCGGAAAGCAAGCTGAGCATTTCTCTGAGGTCTCTGCTTCAGAATCTGCTTCCAGGTTCCTGCCTTGAGTTCCTCCCTCATTTTCCCCCATTTGAAAGACTGTACCTTGCAAGATGTAATATACTAAACCTTTGCTTTTTGCCAATGTTATTCATAGTAACAGAGAACCAAAGAACAGAAGCTTGTATCAGAAATGTAGGGTATTGCTGTGATCATCCAGACCATATATCTTTTTCGGGAGGACTGTGGAAGGATTGTGGAGCTTTAGCAAGAGCATTCTCTGAACTTAATGAACTGTTCAGGGAGCTTGGATGGTAGAATGTTGGGAGAGGTGCAGAGGGGAAATGCCTGTTAAGTTTTAGAGGAAGCAAAGACGGTGACAGCTGTTCATGAGATATTTCGAATTAAGAACTGTGGAAGTAGAACCTTTGCTTTACTGGGACAGTAGATGCAAGTTACTTGCGGCTGAAGAATCTGCTGTGATTAGTGAGAGACCAGCTTCATTGAGACAAAAATTTGGGGTCAGAATGCAGGAGCTGTGATCCAGAGGAATCCAAGACTGTACATCACATTGACAGCAAACGGGGCAGATAATGTATGGGAGGCTTGTGGAGAGTAGCTAAGGCTTAGCACTGTGGCAGGGTCAGCATCTGTCTGAAGAGAGGCTGGTGATGAAGATGTAGTCTCGGTTGTAGTGGAAGCTCCAGGGTTAGAGCAGCTAGGTAAGAAGCTAAGGCTGGCACAGCCATTCAAGATCTGTCTAAAGAGAACCAAGAGAGGCACTTAACTGAGGAGCAGAGGAGACCTAGCATATTGGAGATGACCATCAAGGACAGTGTCAAGTGTGTAGCGGAGCTGGCCAGAACCTGTGAGACAAGCTGTGTGTGTTCAGGATAGCAGAGGCACAAGAAGTGAAAGGGCACATGTCCTCTGAGTCCAGAAAATCTTGAGTGAATCCTACTTCTCAAACTGTTAGATAGATATTCCTTGACCTGCTCTGTTTCTTTTCTCTTGGAATTATTGGGAACAAACGAGAAAAAAAAAAGCACCTTATTCTAAGTACTACCATTTCATTTTTAGACCCTATTTAATCATAGGGAGAAACTAAACTCAAAGTCACAGGCCCTCGGAGAACTGGGGACCTCCCAGTAGCTGAACAGCTTCTATTGTAAGGAAATAGTTGTGTGAGTCCAGACATCTCAAGGACAACTTGTTCATCTTGTTGGCAAGGTGAAACTAAGTTCGTGTTCCCAGGCCCAGGAATCTACTTCTAACTTGATTGATGAAAATTCCCTTGCTCAACCCTTATGTCAAAATGTGATTGTACAATGCTACAACCCACCCTGCTTCCCCTCACTTAGTGGTCATATCCTTTAAATATCCTGTGCATTTTCTCTTCAGGGTCCTAATTCAGCTCCCAAGTCTCTTTTGTGGCCCCTGATTGATCAGTATCAGTTTGATTACAGTAAATTTTTGTTATCTGCATTAACCTCATTTTTGAGTTATTTTGGATTCATGTTGGCTTTAAGTGGACCCCACAAGATAATAATAAGAAAGGATATAATTATTTTGTATTTACAGAAACCTACAGTTAAGAGATTTGTTTTTAAGATTGTAATTTTAATTTTTTAAATATATGCATGAGTGTTTTGCCTGACTGTATAGGCACCACATATGTAGCTGGTACTCAGGAAGGCAGGAAGAAGGTGGTGGATTAGAGTTACATAGCCTTGTGCTGGAAAGTGGTTCCAGGGTCTGCTGCAAGGACAGCTGCGTGACTTTGGGATTTGAGTATTTAAAGTCTGTGAGAATTCTTAAATTTGTACTATGTTTATAGTGTGATATTAACATGGAATCATTGGGGCAAAGAAATGAAAGATTATCTTATCTCTGATTCATTCTGTCGAATCTTTCTCTCCTTCATCACTTTGTCTGCTCTTCAATTAGATGTCACTTTGAAAAATGGCTGCTTCCCTCTATAAAGTAACCTTACCTTTGTTAAGGATTAAAGGTGTATATTAAGAGTGTGTCTGCATTCCAGGCAGATCATATTTTTGGATGTGATCCCTTGTTAGAACAGTTATGTTGTTTGATTAAAATTCCTTCTTCAGTAATCTTTTCTTTGTGTAAATTGAGGCTAGAACTTTTATTACTTACATTCTTTCTAAAGAACATTTTTTATTTTTATTTTTTTAATATTTTTTATTAGGTATTTTCCTCATTTAAATTTCCAATGCTAATCCCAAAAGTCCCCCATACTCTCACCCCCACTCCTCTCTCTCTCTCTCTCTCTTTCTCTCTCTCTTTCTTTCCCTCTCCCTTTCTCCCCCTCCCAACCACTTGTTCACTTCTTCTCTGAGAGCAAAACATTTCTTTTTCCACCAAACATTATCTGAGAGGGAGGAAGAAAGAAATGGGAAATGGAGGAAGTGGAAGTGAAGAAGATGGAGATGTGGAATGGCATTTGTTATGAAGACTAAGTCCCAGCACATACATGAAACCAATCAGTAAGTCTCCTGACAGTCCAGTGTATCTATGGGCTGTGTTTCAGCCCAAGTACACATTTCTGGGTCCTTAATTCTCACTCTGGAAGTTCTAGTCTGAGTGTCCCTCTGAAGTCAGGAAAAGGTCAATGTGTAGTACAATGTCAGACAGAGAGATATGATTCTCTACTGCTACAACTTTTGCTCTGTGTAAGCCTCCAGGGAGTAGGTCAGGCTCCTACAGTTTGGGCATGGAATTGCTTTACTCTCTTTACTGATCAAAATGTTTATCCCATTAAGAAACTCCCTGTCAAACACACCTATGATGCCCATGTTGCAGAGCAAACATTTAAAATAAGTTTGACTTCTGTTCTAGAGCCAACCTGCTTTTGTTAGCATTTGGTGTTGTTCCATGATACCAAACTACAGTCAAGTACAACATCATCTTCTATGTTCCCATGATACAATAGCAGGAGACTGTGAATGTAAGTCTGGATTCCAATCCTGAAAATCTTCTTGCCCCTTGCCCTTTCTTCTTATTTATCTCCTTTGGGCTCTTATTCAGGACTTTTACTACAGCTAAGATCTAGATTTGGGATCTTCAAAATTTGTTACCACAAGATTCAGAGAAAGTCTCCCAGCCTATTGGACACTTTCTTTTCTTATATATATATATATATAATTACGTATTTTCCTCAATTACATTCCCAATGCTATCCCAAAAGTTCCCCATACCCTCCCCCCCACTCCCCTACCCACCCATTCCCACTTTTTGGCCCTGGCGTTCCCTTGTACTGGGGGCATATAAAGTTTGTGTGTCCAATGGGCCTCTCTTTCCAGTGATGGCTTACCAGGCCATCTTTTGATACATATGCAGCTAGAGTCAAGAGCTCCAGAGTACTGGTTAGTTCATAATGTTGAACATTTTTTAAAAGATGTATTTATTTTATGTATATGAAGACACCATTGCTCTCTTCAAACACGCCAGAAGAGGGCATCAGATCTCATTACAGATGGTTGTGAGCCACCATGTGGTTGCTGGGAATTGAACTCAAGACTTCTGGAAGAACAGTCAGTGCTCTTAACCTCTGAGTCATCTCTCCAGCCCCTCTAAAGAACATTTTGCTGCATTTCTTGGAAGGTAGCTTATGCTCACCACCATTCCACCAGTGTACTGTGTTCTGTAGTATGTCTTGCAAGGCAGGTCTGCTGGTAACCTATTTTCTCAATTTATATTTGTGGAGATAGTCTTTATTGACTTTCAGTGTTGAAGGATATCTTTGGCACAGAGTTCTAGTTTTTTTTCCCTTATAGTTGAAATATTTCAGTCTAGGTCTTGTATAGTTTCTGAAGTCAGATGTAAACTGTCCTGGCTGGTTTTGTGTGTCAATCTGACACAAGCTGGAGTAATCACAGAGAAAGGAGCCTCCTTTGAGGGAATGCCTCCATGAGATCCAGATGTAAGGCATTTTCTCAATTAGTGATCAAGGGTGGGAGGGCCCATTGTGGGTGGTGCCATCACTGGGCTGGTAGTCCTGGGTTCTATAAGAAAGCAGGCTGAGCAAGCCAGGGGAAGCAAACCAGTAAGTAACGTCCCTCCATGTCCTCTGCATCAGCTCCTGCTTCCTGATCTGCTTAAGTTCCAGTCCTGACTTCCTTTGGTGATGAACAGCAATGTGGAAGTGTAAGCTGAATAGACCATTTCCTTCCAACTTGCTTCTTGGTCATGATGTTTGTTCAGAAATAGAACCCTGACTAAGACATAAGCCTTACCTTTATTAATCTTTAGGTAATGCTCAATTTCTTCCTGTAGTGCTTTAGCTTTGATTTTTCTGTTCTTTTAGGTGGTGTGTGTGTGTGTGTGTGTGTGTGTGTGTGTGTGTGTGTGTGTGTGTACTTATTCTACTTGCTAGTTTTCTGAGCTTTTTGGAATCGTAAGCTTATGTTTGAAGTTTATTTGGAGACATTCCTGGCCATTATTGGTTCCCATGTTTCTTCTGCTTGATTTCCTTTCATGTTGTATCCCACTGTGATTCTGTTGATGTTTCATACCTGTCTCACAGCTCTTGGGTAGGTGCCCTAGTGCTTTCACTCTTTCTTGTTTGCTCCTCATTGTTTCAGGTTTCTATTTACACAGTGTCATGGTTGGAGTCCTTCCTCAGCCATGTCCAGTCTCTTCATAAGCTCATCAGCAGTCTACTCATACCCACCCCATGCCATCGCTGCTTCTCTCCTAAATAGACAGTGATCATCTCTGTTGTTTGCTTCTTATGGTTTCCATATCTTTGCCTCTGTATTTATCTTGCATGTTCTTTGCTTCTTTGAGGTGTTATCATCTTGATTATAGTTGTTGTAAATTCTTTAATTTAATCCCTGTTGCTTTTGCTTGTTTTGCTTATGCTTTTCTTTTTTGTTTTGTGCTTGATTTTTTTTTTTCATAGCCAAAAATTTATTAGGGTAAAGAAACTGCCAGTTAGGCACATAGGAAATACTGTTTAACTGATTACTTTTTCTTAATGGGTTATCCATTAAAATGAACAGGCTGTGATATGGGGAAGAGTACTAGATGAACATGAACATCTAAGGAGCAGAATAAGGGTAGATCTGGAATGTGAGGCAGCTATTCTGCTATTCAAGTGTGGAATTCATGAGCCACTCATGTCCTATGATCTGACTTTCTTTGTGTTTATTTTATTAGCACTGTTGGTCAAACTCTAAGGGATTTTTGTTCCCAGTTGTTTGCTTAAAATAAACTAGAAATGGCGAATCTGGTTACTCAATGCTGGCGATTATCTGAACTACTATGTGCAGCTAGAAGATAGAATAGTTTATGTTTGGTGGATCTATTAGGTAATACCCCTGTTCACTGACAGCAAGATAAACAATTAGAAGTGCAAATCTAAAATGCACTGTTGGCCTCAGAGTATCAGTTCAGTTTGTACATGCTGGGTGTATTTGTTTTCATGGGTAGCTAGCCTAAACTGGTTCCTTTATCTGGTGTTTGAATACACAGGGTTTGCACTCAGTTCTTATCACCTTGGCTGTCTTCTTTGTATTTGTTTTAGCATTGTGTAGTATTCTTGTTCCCTTTCCTTGTAAATGCTTTCTCCAAACTTGTCACCATTGTGCACTCTCTTAAGGCCCGGAACAGCTGACGTGCATAAAACTAGTGGTTTAAGTACTGTTTGCCTGAATTCCTGAGCCCACTGCACAACACCTTCATGGTGGTGCTTCCACCCAGTGGCAGAGTCTGGCAGCTCAGCAGATTACAGCAAAGCAGGACTCACTTGGATGTGTTTGCTGTTGAAAATTCAGAATTCATAGGTTACAGCTGATAAGGTAGAACCTGGATTAATTTCATAACGATAGAAGTTTAAGTTGGATAATTGGTATTTGGTTTTTTATTACTATTTATAAAATCAGTACTTTTGTAGCAGAAGGAGCAACACGTCCATATTGGATTCCAGCTAAGTCATAGATACCTTATAAGGGGAATAAAATGTATACCTTGGCATTTTGAAGACAATGATGATTTAATGTAGAGAATGTTACTGCTTTACAAGCGACTACCCATATGTCTAAATAGTGAAGGATTTGAGTACTTGAGGATGCTATTTTTTTTCTGAGTATTTAAGATGTTGTATGTTTCTGCTGTGTTTGTAGTAATGCTCGTCACTAGAGCAGTGGGTTATTGACATATATCTTTGCATGTCAGATATCCTGCATGTCAGTTATTTATATCAAAGTCCATAAAAGCAAAATTACAGTTATGAAGTAGCAATGGAATGAGTTTATGGTCGGTGGTCACCACAACATGAGGAATTGTGTTAAAGGGTTGCAGCATTGGGAAGGCTGAGAAGCACTGCTCTCGTGGGAATTTCAGCCAGAATGAGTGTCTCTTCATCAGCTGCAGCCCATGCTCACTGAAGCATTTGCTTATACTACATTTGTGGCTAGGCTAGACTTTTCTTCAGGTGATTGAATTGCTCTGTGCATTGAGCAGTCTTTTTCCCGTCTATGAGGCTACAGTGAGACAGCTCAGCAGGTGAATGCATGTGCTGCCAAGCCTGGCTACCTGGATTGAGTTTCTGAAATATATAAGGAGGGGCGATTCCACAGTTGGCTGTTCGCTGATCTCGCTTTTCCATATCTACCAAGAACACTTAGAGTCTTAGGAATAAAATGCTTTGAACTTGACATCATTTACTGGACCCTGAGGCTTGCTTTGTGTCAGTTTTTACAGATAATACTTTGTCTACGTAAACCACTGAGGCATCTATTCTTATGTTTCCTATGATCATTTTGTTTAATTGTAGTCTGCCCTTCTTGATTTTTTTTTTTTTTTTAGAATTAACTGCAATTCAGAACCAGTATTTAATTTTATGTCGTGGTTTATATCATATGGCATTGAATTACTATAAATTACTTTTATTCCTTGCTGTTCTCTCAGCTATTTATACCTTATGGATTTTACTACAATATACTTTTTTTCAGTACAACTTACATTAAATGAATTTTAATACACACAAAGTGAAAAAACATTCTAGGTTTTATTTTTGTATGACCCAAGTGGGCTGTGTCTTTCACATCTTTCATTGCACATCTACTTGTGAAATGTACTTCTGAATTTATTTAGGGGAGGATTTTCCCAGTGGTAGAAGGAAGCAAAGCAGCAATATTAGATAAAAAGTATGGAATTTTTAGGCGGACAGCATCTCAGGGCTCATCTTTGTGACTCTCATCAGTTAATCTTTATGAATGGAGTTGTAGTACTTATTCTGTTTCCGGGTTATTAGAAAGGCCCAGTTTTTATACATATATTGTGCTGTGTAGGTGCACACATGAATACTAAATGCACCAATAGATAAATGTATTGAGTAGAAGTTTATTAACCTATATTAGGTTTTAATATCACTCTGTAAATTATATTTGCTTTTTATAACGAAAGAAGGTAGGGCAGGGCTCAGTGAGACAGCTCAGCAGGTAAATGCATTCTGAAAATCTACAAGAAAGGACTAATTCCACAGTTTGGTTGTTCTCTGATCTCTGTAGTCCTGCTATGACATGCATGCCTATGCACATACAAAATAAACAAAATGAAATGAGACATGACTACAGAAGATGCTATGCTAACTTCTGGCCTCCATATACGTTGGCTTGTGCACCCCTACATACATGAACACACACACACACACACACACACACACACACACACACACACATCCCTTTAAAAAACTGACAAGAAAAAAAGTCTTTGACAAGGAAATCGTAAGTAAATTTGTTTCACGTCATAAGTAGACCTAATTAATAAATGGGTATGTAATGCTAATTGCTAATATGTTATCAGTTAACAATGAGACACCACACATTTCCAATAGAAATTTATCCAGTTAAACTATATATTCTGAATAGGCTGTGAATAGTATCAACAGAAGGGTTAATAAATATATATGATGATATGATTTCATTATACGTATGAAAATTATAATACATTTCTTTGAAAACATGAAGCTGTCTGACAGTGGGAGAGTGGACTGCTGTTTAGGACATTGTACGTTATTGATGAGAGTGCAGTTTTGTACACTGTTTTCCAGTCAGCCTCCTATTTTTTTTTTTTTTTAAACTAGCAGATTCAGCCTATTCTAGGTGAAGAACAGGAGCAAGCATGTATTCTAAGACTGCAGATTTTTCTCAATGTTATACTTTAAATGACAACTGTTTACCTAGCATTTATATAGTATGAAATATTAAAATAGTAGAAAGAATTTATTGAAAATACACTCAAATTATATAAATACTGTACCATTTTATATGGGGATCATGAGCATCCATCGGTTTCATCATCTGTGAAAGATCCGCAGATATTGAGGAAGTCCTTGCTAATTATCCTGGAAAGCCATTTGGCAAGATCTTGTAATTGGTTCTTAACTCTTAAAGAAGTTGTGAAAAGCATATGGATGATATGGGCCTGGGACCTTTGCATATTAATTTTCTATTTGCCTTTTGAGACCGGGTTTCTCTGTGTAGCCCTGGTTGTCCAGCAACTTGCTCAATAGACCAGGCTGGCCTCGAACTCAGAGATCCACTGCCTCTGCTTTCTACCACTATCCACCTTGCATACTAATTTTTAAATGCATAAAATGATAAGCGTATAGGAGATAAGCACATTGAAATGTATTTCTCAGAATAGAATGTGATTTTTATGCCGTTTTCTAGCAAGAATTAGTGCTGAGTATAAACAATACCTGAGCTCTCAGGAACAACAGGAACAGAATAGGAAACACCTATAGACACAGAGACTGCTGTTCATACTCCATTTTGTGCCCCTACTAAAATTGAGATGTCAAATATTAGAGTTTTGAAAGTGAAGGGAAACCCTTTAGTCCTTTCTTTCAAAGCTCACTACTCCTGAATTACATCCACGGTAACTGTAGACCAAGCTTAAGGGCCTTCCTAGTAGGTCTTACTTATAAGCAGCACTAATAATTGTAGCAATGTTTATTACAAGTATTCAGTTGTAGTGAAATAAACATAGCTTGCAAGTGTGGATTCAGGCAGTTATGTGCAAAAGAGCAAAAGAGCGTAGGAGTGTAGGAGTGGCATCAAGCCTGCAGGGCCTTGCTGGCTTTGTTCTGTAAGGGAGGAAATTAGTAGTTCTTGGCTTTCATCTATTCTTTCTTAGACATATATTACTGTCCCTTTTAAATCAACAGTTACTCTGTATGCTTGTTGTTTTTTGTTTGTTTGTTTGTTTGTTTGTTTGTTTTATGTCTTTCTATCCATACATGTTTGTGTGCATGTGTGTTAGAAGCTAGTTGACCTCAGGCATTCCTCCACTTTGTTTCCAAGACAAGATCTCTCTCACTGCGTTTGGGGCTTACAAATTCGGCTGGACTGGATGAGCTGCAATCTTTGATGGACTGTTTGGAAGGGTTAGGAGGTGTGTCCTTATTGGAAGACATGTACCTCCAGGGGTGGGCTTTTATATTTCAGGGCTTGGGTCTCCCTGCCTGTGGGTCAGGATGTAAACTTCTTAGCTACTTCTCCTGCACCATGCCTTCCTACGTGCAGCCACCCACCCCACCATGATGATAGTGGACTAACACTCTGAAACTATAAGCAAGCCCCCAATTAAATACTTTCTATAAAAAAAAATGGGAATGAGTGGGTAGGGAAGTGGGGGGGAGTATGGGGGACTTTTGGGATAGCGTTGGAAATGTAATTGAGGAAAATATGTAATAATAAAAAAAAGAATTGTCTTGGTTATGGTGTTCTTCACAGCAATAGAACACTAAGACACCCTCACCATCCCCATTCTGTTATTTGTAAAATGATAAGGTAGGATATCAACAACACTGACACTTACAAAGTAGAAATACACATATACCTTTATATTAGCTTTCTTTTTGCTGTGTTAAATAACTCACAGAGTGAACTTAGGGGAGGGGGAATTCATTTTGACCCATGCTTTAATGGCCGGTGCTTGTGTCTGGGAAGGTATGGTGACTGGCTCCATTCAGTGGCTTCAGCCTGAGAACATTTGCTTATATGCTTTGGAACAGAGAGCAAAGCACCCTGTAGGGTTTCCTACTTGAAGAGTCTAAGGTATAGACTTAATTCTTTCTCATGATAAACATATGGTATATGTACCATTATAAATGGCACAGACTTGGGTGTAGAATAATCTGCTGTGAATTGAAATAGGCACTATGAATTAATATTCATAGGGAGAAAGTAATTTTTACTATCTTTTTATAGTTAGTGTCATGCAGCCATTTTCTTAAGGGGCATAGCCCCAATACCACATATCACAGTGCATAATTTTACTGCTAGATTATATTTGCTATAATGATTGTTTTACTATCTTTAGGAATTATTAAAAACATCAAAGTGGATTATCTACCATTTTCAAACTAGTTATTAACAGTCTTAACACTTTATGAATTTAGCTTTTTTTTTTCATGTAGTTAGTCTAAGCTCTCAAAACATTGGAAAAGTCTGATATTTAACATAATAACTAGTTTTCTTAAGTTTCCAATATAAATATTCTCTTAGGTGCTTATCAATATTGTTGAAAGAGTTTTACACAATTTGATGTTCTTGTCATTTGTATTATAAATGTTTTCCATGCATTACTTTAACCTTGCTAACATCTTTATGAGATTTTGTGTGAATTTTGTACTTGAAAAAAGATGGAGAGAAATAGTTTGGATAAATTGCTTTATATTTAAGCTCAGTCATATTTTGAACTCATTAAATACTTTCTCCATTTAAGGTTAATATATAAATTATCTTTTTAAGATTTATTGCATGTGTGTGAGTGTTTTGTCTGTGTGTGTGTGTGTATGTGTGTGTGTGTACGCGCGTGCCACTTTCAAGTCTTGTGCCTAGAGGTTAGAGAGGACGTGGGGTCACCTAGAACTGGAGTTCTGGGTGACTATATCACAATCTGAGTGCTGGGAACCAAGCCTGGGTCGTGTGCAAGAGCAGTCAGTGCTCTTAACCTCCAAGTGTCTCTCCAGCCTCTCAATTCCTTTTGCTACAGGATGTGTTGTGTTGTATGTCACAGAGGTTCTTTGCTTCTTTTACTATGGCAGGTTCCACAGGTATAAAGAATATTTACCTGTTGGATTCCTTGTTGAAGTAGGGTGGAGAGTCGTGATCTTTATTCTCTCTTAAGAGACCAGGAGGGATTCAGGAGAACTTTAAGTCTATAGAATATGCTTTTAGAGACCATTTCTGTGTTGTCTCAGTTACCTAGCTTGTATGCATGTTATTAAACTGTGTTTGCATTTCTGTTGCTTGTCTAGCTATGTCTTACAGGCAGGCCCAAGAAAAACTGAATAATGGAGAAAATGATGTTTTCTCCTCTGCCAGACTGAGATCCGCAGATTACATAACAGCAGAGTAATTGTTCTTAGGGGAGCTCGCCGCTTCTGTATATTACCTCCTAACACATTTTCACCACAGTTTGTCATCTTTATCACCTCGCCCAAGCACCTTGTAAGGACAAGCACGGAACAAGTCGGTAGATTACCATCTCCATATTCAGCATTGCGCACGGCTCTCTCATGCATGGGGAGAGCCTTCCTGCTCCGTGAGAGCAAGCATTTTTATTCTTTTTTTTTTTTTAAAGATGTGTGTTACATTTTATAAAGTTACTCAATCAAGTGTGTAATTCAGTGATTTAGTAACTTTCAGGAGTGGTACATTCATCCTAGAAATAAGTTGTTATATTTCCTGTAAGAGACTCACCCACACTCATTGTTCACCCAATTCCTTTCTCCAGCCCCAGCCAATGGTTTCTTTGTTATTGTCTCTGTAGATAGTTTTCTGGACTCGTTTCCTGAGTGGAATCATACATATGTTCTCTGATATCTGCTTTCAGTCAGCAGTTTTGAGGAATTTTGCTGTTTTTTTTTTTCCAGCAGTATTCTATTATATGGATATGCTAGACTTTGATTATTCATTAAGCAATTTGTATATATTTGTTTTTTGACACGTAAGCACACAAATCATGCTCTTACAAATTTATAAATTGCTTTGGAAGTCATAATAATTTGAAGAAATATTCTTCTTCTGTATTGATGATCTGTGATACCTAACAGCTCATACGTGAAACCAGTCCTTTGTGTTAGAACTAATATTGAGTTTATTTTCCATTGTGTTAAAGTGATAGATATACCTGGTCATTTTTACCTTTTCTGAAATTTCCTCTTAAACATTCCCATCTCCAAAACAATATTTTCGGGGTGGGGTAAGAAATGTTGTACTGATTTTGTTTCTTAATTTACTTCTTTTTATTCATTTTACATTTTGATTATAGCCCCGTTCTTCCTCTATTCTCTGTCCTGCTCATACAAATACCTCCCTCCATTGCCCCTCCCTTGGGATGCCTCCCCACCATTGGACATGACTAGACAGATCCTATCCCACGGAGGCCCAAACAGGCAGTCCAGGTAAGGGGAAGTGGATCCAATGGCAAGGAAGACAGACTCAGACAGTCCCCACTCCACTTGCTAGGGGCCCTACATGAAGAACAAGCTGTGCATTTGCTACAAATTATAGAGGGTCTAGATCCAGCACTTGCATGATCCCTGGTTTGTGACTGAGGCTCTTTGAGTTCCATTGTTCCCAGATTAGTTGACTGTGGATCTTTTGTGGTATCATTGACCTCTCAAACTTCCTCACTTGTATCCCCCACTGTTCCACAATATTCCCCAGGCTCCACCGCATGATTGACTGTTGGTCTCTGTAGCTGCTTGACGAAGCCTCACTTGAGACAGTTATGCTAGGTTCCTGTCCGCAGGCATTGCAGAGTGTCATTAATAGTGTCAGGGGTTGCCTCTCTCCCATTGGGTAGGGCTCAAGTTGGGGCAGACAATAGTTGGCTCTTTTGTCCGTTCATGCTCCATTGGTATCCCCTGCACATCTTGTATGCAAGACAAAATTCTGACCTACATATAGTATGCATGTTGTCAATTGATAAATAATTTTTAAACCATGTCTTAAAGTAATTATAGTGATCCTTTTTTAAAATTTACTTTTTTGCACTCTGTATTTATCCCCACCCCACCCCTCATCCACGATCCAACTGTTCCACATCCCATACCTCCTCCCCACCCACTCGGTCTCCACATGGATGCCTCCCCCCCACCTGTCCTCTAAACTCCCTGGGACCTCCAGTCTCTTGAGGGTTAGGTGCATCTTCTCTGAATGAACACAGACCCGGAAGTCCTCTACTGTATGTGTGTTAGGGTCCTCATATCAGCTGGTGTATGCTGTCTGTTTGGTGGTTCAGTGTTGAGAGATCTTGGGGGTCTAGATTCATTGAGACTGCTGGTCTTCCTATAGGATTACCCTTCACAGCTTCTTTCAGCCTTTCCTAATATAACAACAGGGGACAGCTGCTTCTGTCCATTGTTTGGGTGCAAATATCTGCATCTGACTCTTTCAGTTGCTTGTTGGGTCTTCCTGAGTGTGGCCATGCTAGGTCCCTTTTTGTGAGCGCTCCATAGCCTCAGTAATAGTGTCAGGTTGTGAGACCTCCCCTTGAGCTGGATCCCACTTTGGGCCTGTCGCTGGACCTTCTTTTCCTCAGGCTCCTCTCCATTTCTATCCCTGTAATTCTTTCAGACAGAAACAATTATGGGTCAGAGTTGTGACTGTGGGATGGCCCCCCTCTCCCTCACTTGATGCCTTGTCTTCCTACTGGAGGTGGGCTCTACAAGTTCTCTCTCCCTACTGTAGGGCATTTCATCTAAGGTCCATCCCTTTGAGTCCTGAGAGTCTCTTACCTCCCAGGTCTCTGGTGCATTCTGGAGGGTGCCCCCAAACTCCTATCTTCCAAGGTAAGAGACCATCTTACTATAACAAGTTTACTTTTACTTAAAGATTCCCCATTTTAAACTTCACTTGATACATGCAACACAAATATCCATATTCAAGAAAAGCCAAGTAGTACATTTATCTGCTTCTTGATCTGTTATAAGGAATGAAGTATCTGTCTCTGTAGAGTATGACAATTGGGTGGTACCCAAAGTGCTGGAAAAAGGGCTAGTCTTGGCTCCTCTCTTGAGGTATTCAAATTAGTTAGAAAGCTTTTACTTATTTCTGTTGGCTTTTAGTTTCTTATTATTGAGACAGATAATGGTGCACATTAAAAACAAGTTACAATTTCTGTTGCCCATGTAGTAAGTTGTCATTGACACTTGGTAATGACAATCTCACACATTTATGTTAATAAGGTAAGATGCATTTTAACTTGGTTTGGGTAGTAGTGCATGCTTTGTATTGTTCCCTTGGGCTTTCCTAGTAGATATCAAATACATGAGTCAGATATGGTAAGCCACAGGTGCCCTGGAATAAGTTACTGTTGACTTTAAGAGAAGGTGAAGATGCTTGAGACAAGACCTTAGAAAGTGACTACTTTGCTCTCGGTGGAAGGTAGAGCAAAGTCATTATCTTACTGAAATATAGTAGTTCATTCAGATATGGATACTGCGAATAGAGGAAAAGAGTAGAGGTCTTGTCCTTTCTGTGGTGTCTAAATATTCTGCTTTATAAATTTATAGTTAGTGATAGGTACACACACCGGTGGATAAGCACACACACTTATATTTAGTCCGGGACGTTTGTTTAGGACATGCTGTTGTAATTTAAAGACTGTAGGCACGTAGAAAGGACACTGGCATGACTTACACCTCAGAGATGCTTTATTAGTGGAGTTACAGCTTTACAGCCTGAAGTGGGAAGAAAAGAGACTTCAGTTCCTGAGGATAGGAGAGTTGTAGCGTTGGGTCTTAGTGCATTAGGGGACTGAAGTGAGAGACTTGGTTTTCAAAGTAGAGTTTCAGTAAAACATGCGCAACATCATGGGGGTGTCAGACAACAGACCCTAAGATGCAAAGCATAAAGGGAGTTCTCACTCTCACATATTTTCAGGGAGTGAGGGTTAAGTTCATCACCAGTTGGTCTAGGCTTTGTGTTAGGAGTCATGGTAAGAATGCATTAGGTGAAACAGCAAGGTTTTCTTTGTATGGAAATTAGGGGGAGTTGAGCTTGTCAGCATTTGCAAGCAGTAGAGAGACCTCAGCTCTGAGAGCCATAATGCCACAGCATGTTTTACTTACCAATCTGGAGCACAGTGATTGTCAGTATAGGGTGTTCAATGATCTCTCAGAATCTACCCATCAGCCTTCCAACACTGGTCTTAGGATGTGCAGTGCATCCTTCCTTATACTTTATGTGCTTGATGCGGCTCTGAACCCTGAGCCTCATGTTTGCATGGCTAGCACAGTTGTAGCTGAGCCACCTCCCAGCTGCTCCTTAACTTGTTAGTTATCCATACTAACTGTGGCACTGAAAATTAGATTCAACCTAGGTATCCGTTAACAAATGGATGGGTCACACACACACACACACACACACACACACACACACACACACACACACACACACACACACAGGGTTGGGATACAAAACACATCAAAAACAAACACAGGCAATGGAGTTTTATTCAGATACTAAGCACAAAATTATATTATTTGTGGGAAAATGTAACTGGGAATTATTGCATTAGTCAGAATTATACAGACTCACAAAAGTAAAGTAAATCTCACCTTCTTTACTTACCTCTGTGTGCGCGTTTATAAAACCTGAAAATAGAAGGGGGCTATTTGGAATAGGAAGTAGACTGTCCAGAGCTAGGGCAGGAGATGGCATACCAGACTGGCTGTGATCAGAGTACATGATAGATTTGAACACAGTATCACTTGAAAGCCATCACTTTGTATTTTAAAAATATGCAAATGCAAATTTATAAATTATATTTGCGATTAGATCAAAGAATTAAGGATATGATCTAATTAATAAGCGAGAGAACATAATTGTGAGAAATACTTTGCCCTAAAATACTAATGCAAATTAAAATAATGTGACATTTTTCACTATTTCAGAGGTGTACACATATGCACGTGTGTAAGAGAAAATGAGAATTGATACCACGATCTGGCCAGAGAGTAGTGAATCTCACATTGTAATACAGCAGTACATTGTAGAGGGCTTTGAGACAGTATTGTCATTGGAAACAGAAACATAAATAATTCATCTGCCAGGTGACACAGACTGATGAGTGTCTCTTTAAAAAATGCCGCATTTTGTAATGGCAAAACTATATACGATTGCAGTTCTACTTTTTTCAAGGCATAAATACACAAAAGTTGTCCTTCCTTCCTTCCTTCCTTCCTTCCTTCCTTCCTTCCTTCCTTCCTTCCTTCCTTCCTTCCTTCCCTCCTTCCCTCCTTCCCTCCTTCCCTCCTTCCCTCCTTCCCTCCTTCCCTCCTTCCCTCCTTCCCTCCTTCCCTCCTTCCCTCCTTCCCTCCTTCCCTCCCTCCCTCCCTCCCTCCCTCCCTCCCTCCCTCCCTCCTTTTTCTTTTTTCAGTGGTTAACATGACTTTTAGCCTAGCATTTGAACCATAGTGTTTCTCAACTTGTAGAATATAAATAATAAGAAACTTTGATTTGTACAGTTCTGAGGGCTTATCAGTATTTCATAGTGAGGAACTGTGTAAAGGCAAACCATTGAGAGGGATTTGGTTAAGTGATAAACTTTGACCATGCTAGGCAAGCACTATTGTGTTTTTTTTTTTTTTTGTCTTTTTAAAAGCAAATATGACTTCTTTAGTCTTTTTGTCCTTCATAGAAAGGATCCCCTCACTGAGGACCTTCTGTTGGTGCCTAGGCCAGTTAATGAGTGTGCTCTTCCATAGGGTAAATAGCTCTGGGCAAACCTAGATTCCATCTTGGTGGTCTTCAGCACAGCTTCCCGTGGAGTAGTTGTTAAGATAGGGAAATATTTTTGCGTTAAGTATTTGGTGGATCTTTCCTCTGAAGCTTTGAAACCTTAAAACAGTCTAAAAACTAGCTAGTGATGCCAGGGATGTTTTAAGATAAATAAGGAAGCTAAATACAGAGTTGTCTTGGAACCCAAATTGGAGAGTGGGAGGGTCAGCTACCCACCCATTCCATTCAGAGGGTAGTTATAGTCTACATTCCCCTTTAAACACAAGTATCAGAAGTAGAATTAAATGTCTAAATGGTACGTAAACAACCTGTGTGTCGTGTTGGATGTTCAGCAGTTTGGATCATGCCTGTAAGTTGCCTGTTTTAAAGAGAAAGCTGCTCGGTATTATGTGCAGGCATGTCTCCATGGAGCACTCGTGTTTCATGTTTCTACATATCTCAGTACAAGCGCCAACAGGCTTCGTATTGTGCTGTCTGTTCAAGGACATTGCTATATAAAATGCTCTGAAGATTGGGATAGCATCTCCCTCCTGGCCAGAGGGCAGATTTACTTCTTGTCCATAAAAGCAGAAACATTTTTTTTCTCTCCAGGGTAACGGATGGGAAGGTTCACTAGCAGTTCCTTTAAAAGATTGGTGTTTCCACAGCAGAGAAGCTGGCTCAGACAGTAAAGCTGTTGCTGCAGTATAAGGATTTGAGTCTCACTCTCAAGCACCTGGTGACATCTGTATTCCAGTGTGGTGGCTGGGAAATGGTAGTCTCGGAAGTTCCTGCCAGCGTAGCTGAATTGAGAGACCCCCAACTAAAAAAATCAGAGTGCAACATCCATCTTTAGTCTCCACATACCCCCCAAGCACACACATTCACAACCATGACTGTACATATAGATATGAACATGTATATGTGCCACATACACAAACACACATGTAAAATCAAAGACTGCCGTTTCTTAGGGTTGGATTCTTGAGCTGTCTTATGACCCAGTCACTGCTTACATGGCATCCACTGTCACATGAACCCACTTGGAGTCACTTGGCTCCTACTGGGTGCTAATGGCAGTGTGAAGTCCACCCTGAGGAATTCTCTGAGAATTCCTTCTAGTCTCTAGAATTAGGATAGTTTGTAGGTAGATTCAAACACTTAACTTGTATTTTAACAGTTTTAACCGATAGTGTATAATTGTGTGTTTAGCACACCCCCCCCCCATAATTTGAAGACATTCACAGTGTATATTTGTGTTTAATTAGAAGACTGTATGAAAGTATCCTAGGAACTCAGAATAGTAGCGGTTTCTCAGACCAGTTCCCTCTGCCATGTTCAGTGACACTCATCTGCTTGCTTTCTGGTTTGGAGATTCTGTTTTTGCTTAATGATTGTGATTCATAAATGTTTAAGATATTTTATATTTATAATGTATCTACTAGTTAAATTTCAAAAGCTTAAAAGACTCTTTAGGTAACATTGATCATTGAGCTTCAGTCTGAAGAGTTGGAACCTTTTATGTAAACCTTCCGAATCTCTCATCAGCTTTCTGTAAGGCGCACTAGCCCATTGAGCTGAGTGTGTGTTCCCATACTGCTTCTAGAAGGAAGTCTCAGAACTAGCCCTGTCTGTATGGGGCATGCTTATGGATTAGAACAGTCTTCCCAATGAATTTTTAGTTGTTTTTTCAATTTAATAAGATTATTAATTTCCTAATGGAAATGGACTCATTTTCAGTTAAATTTGTCTGCATATATGTGCGATTGTTTTCAAGGTAGTTAATTTCAGTTCTTGTCTTTTGTTATAGCAAAATTATCTCATTAAAAATTAATCTAACAGTGAACCTAATAGTTAGCTGTCATTCCTTCCCTTAGGTTAGCATGCCATTGTCTGCTGACCTGAGTGCTGTGCCTGCTCCTCAGCCAGTGCGCTTGTCCTTCTCCTGTTCCTTCCTTTGCTTTTTGATTCAGCTTTTCCCTTTGCTCTGGTAGGCACAGAATGCTTCACTCAGGGCTTTGTTTGTTTGCCTTTTTTCTTTAAAGCGAGATAAGATGCCTGTCTTCCCGCTTATGTACATATCCACCTCTCTGCAGTTCCTAGGGACCCACTCTGAGTGTTCTTGAGAGGGAAAGAAAGAGATTGTGTTTCTCCCCAAGTCCTTTAGAGAGCTGGCTTAGATACAATTCCAGCCTGTCTCTTACCACTGATACCTGTAGCTTGCGAGAGCAAGGGCAGTCTTTTTCCTCCCCAATGGAGGATTTCCTTTCAAGCTTTTTCAGGTGCAGTCTGAGGACAAGGCCTCTGCCTGGAAGCTCGGTGCCCTCTCTTCCCCATGCCCTCTCTTCCCCATGCCCTCTCTTCCCCATGCCCTCTCTTCCCCATGCCCTCTCTTCCCCATGCCCTCTCTTCCCCATGCCCTCTCTTCCCCATGCCCTCTCTTCGCCATGCCCTCTCTTCCCCATGCCCTCTCTTCCCCATGCCCTCTCTTCCCCATGCCCTCTCTTCCCCATGCCCTCTCTTCCCCATGCCCTCTCTTCCCCATGCCCTCTCTTCCCCATGCCCTCTCTTCCCCATGCCCTCTCTTCCCCATGCCCTCTCTTCCCCATGCCCTCTCTTCCCCATGCCCTCTGGACCAGAATACCAGGGGAACTCTTGCCTCGTGTGTGTGCATTATCATTCAATCTCTGCCTGGCCCACATTCACCACTTCCCTTACTTCTGTCACCGCAGACTCATTTCTCTTGGTTTTGACCTTTATAAATAAAATTACACAACACTCTTTTTATGCAGTTTTGTACTTGAAAGATTTCTCTTCCGTTGCATGTTAAATGCTAAAAGGGAAATATTCTGACAGAGAGCCTCCTACTCCACAGCCTTCTCTCTCTCTCTCTCTCTTTCTCTCTCTCTCTCTCTCTCTCTCTCTCTCTCTCTTTCTCTCTCTCTCTCTCTCTCTCTCTCTCTCTTTCTCTCTCTCTCTCTCTCTCTTTCTCTCTCTCTCTCTCTCTCTCTGTGTGTGTGTGTGTGTGTGTGTGTGTGTGTGTATAAGATAATCATCTTGGGTAGAGCTGCTGCCTTGATCTTACTGGCTTGTCCTTTCCTTGACCTTTGAGTAGCACAAGAAGTTTCCTTAAGTCTGTTTTCTCTGTACCATGGCGCTGTGTGTTGCTGGCTCCTTCAGGAGCCACCACATGAGACCTGCAGGGCACTTGCTGCTGGGCCACTCCTTAGTGTGTAGCCAGCCTGTCTGCCTTGTACTTGTTAGAAGCTTCTGGAGTTGGCTGGCTTTTTAAAATAGAATGAACAGAATTTTTAGCTGTATTTAGAGTAAATATTGGGTAAATGTATTCTTTTTTTTTTTCACTAAGAGCTGAAATTTGAGTTTCTATAATACCTTTTTATAGTCCTTAATGTCATTTGCAAAAACGAAATATTTTGTGCAAGTAAGGTCAATGAGGAATTAATATATTTACTGAAATAAAGACCATTAACAAAGATTAATTTAGATTAAGAATAGAACCTTCATGTAATTCTATTTATATGAAATCTAATCGGAAAAGTTTTAGCTTCTCATGAATTATTTATGAAGCACAACAAATATAGACTTATTAAGCAAAGAGAAAAGAATGGGATGGGAGTGAATCCAAGGGAGGAACACCCTGTAACTTTTAAATATCCTGTTTAATTACAGAACCTTTTGGCTGAAAAAGTGGAGCAGCTGATGGAATGGAGTTCCAGGCGCTCGATCTTCAGAATGAACGGCGACAAGTTCCGGAAGTTTGTAAAAGCCCCACCTCGGAACTACTCCATGATCGTCATGTTCACTGCTCTGCAGCCTCAGCGGCAGTGTTCTGTGTGCAGGTAAGCTGTAGACAGGAAACCTTGAGAAAAGCAGCAGCCTACTTAGACTTAGAGCGAGATAGAAATGTATAAGAAAATTCAGCAAGCTTTAGTGTAAGAATTGAAAGATAGGCTGTCAATCGGATTGTTGACCAGTGTCACAAGTATTTTTTAAAACTGACTTCTCATCATTATGTGTAACTTTTTATCTTAATAGATCAGGAGGCAATAGCTGTGGTCTATGAAGTAGTTCTCTCCTGTACTGTGTTTCAAATATTTTATAAAGGGAGCTTCTTGGTTTTCTAGGGAAGTCCACTTATTTTTTGGTGCTTCTTCAAAACTTTTAACTACATGACAGAGGCAAACAATTAGAAAGGAATTCAGTGATTGTCTGGGTGGAACTTTTAGCAAGAGCAAATAGAGTCATGTGCAGTGATCAGTACTGAGATACTGGTAGAGCCCCTGCTAGGACTTGTAAGAAGTAATACAGAGAGTCTCTTACTTGGTATCTCTGTGGCAGAACATCTGAGAACAAGCAACAGAAAGCAGGGAAAGAGTCATTTGGAGTCAGGCTTTCAGAGATTATAGTTTATTTTCAATTGGCTCTGTGTTTTGGGGCCTGTAGTGATAGAAGGAAGGCAATCCAAAGCAAATCAAGGATCCACAGCTTAGTAGAGAAACCGCTTCCTAGGTGCCCATTCGGCTCTGGATTTATCAGGGGATGGAATCACTCATGTGCATGTGTGTATGTGTGTGTGTTTGTGTACATGTGTACACACACATGTGAAGTTATGTGCATTTATGATCCAGTAACTTCTCAATAGTGCCAGCAGCTGCTGTCAACACAGGAATCCAGGGGACACATATTCAAACCATAGTTTCCTGTATATGACTTCTCCAGCACCTTCTAGAAGTCATACCTTGTAAAACTACAATACCGCATTGTAAACAAATAGTTGGCATTGATCAGTCAAGATACAGAGGGGATAAATCACCATTTTTTTTTCAGCCTTATCTACTCCATATTGCATCCTGTGCCTTGAATTTGGCAGCTAGCTAATTGATTTCCCATTTGTATAATTTTGTTATTTCAAAATGTTATGTAAATTTAATCATTGTAGAACCTTTTGGAATTGCCCTTCTTTTTGAGTTAGCATAATTCCTTCAAACGCCATCCAAGTTGTTGCATTTATCAACAGCTTGTTCTTTTTATTACTGAGTAATGATTTCATAGTGCAGATGTTCTGTGGTTTGTTTATCAGTGAGTCTGTGCTAGGCCACGGGCCACTGTTTTGTAAAATGACCTGTAGGTCTGTGTTAGGTGCATGGAAATTTCTTTGAAACAAATGAATTTCAGACGGGAATTGATCCCCCATACCAAGTTTTTATATGTATATATTAAAAAAAACAAAGTCTGATTTAATCCTAAGCCCAAAGCATTTCCTATCACAAGCATTGTTGATTCAGCATATTTAGCTTGTTCAAATAAAACAACTGAACATTTTCATAATAGCTAGTGATGATTAGTGCCATTTTAATCTTGAACATCTTATATTTTTTTTGTCATCTTGATACCTTCAATGAAATAGTCCATATCTCTTCTATAGATAATTGACTGTTTCCTCTGAGCTATATACCATCATTTTATGTGTGTGTTGCATATGTATGTAGCTCACTGCGTGTGTATGTAGCTCACTGCGTATGTATGTAGTTAAGGCTAATCTGAGACTAGCTGTGTGGCCTTGGCTGGTCTTAAATTTGTAATCTACAGTGTCAAGATTGCAGGTGTGTGTCTCCATGCCTTATTGTATATCTGTGCATTGTGAACTGAGCCTCACAGGTTGTTGGAGACACTCTGAGATGCCACCCTTTCATCAGTGACTTCCTTTTTCCCCACTTGAATTTTTCTGGTTCTTTCTCTTTTCAGTGTAATGTTGGATGATTTCTGCACTGCTATTTTAATATTTTATAATTCTGGATAGTCTTTACAAAGTTCCTAGTACCTTTTCAAAAATCTGTGCTCTCCATTTTGAGACATTGCTGCCTTTTGCTTCTGTTTGAGGAAGATGAAGTTTCTGGTGTCAGTGAATCCTGGTTACACCGTGGTTGCCTGCAGAGAGGCTGGGCACTGAGCTTCCAGGTTCCTTTGAGTCCTCCACAAGTCATCCTGTTCTTCCTTCACAGTCAGTTTACTCTCAGTTTTCAGAATTCAATTTTCACCTCCCTCCTGGTTACCGTCAAAGACCTTGGCCAATATAGTGGTTAATTATGAGTATTCAGTACAATTCTCAGCTCCCTTAAGTGTTAGCTCCAAACTTCCTTTGCTGAATCACAGAGTAGAGAATATTCTCATAATTGCTCAGATGTGTTCTTGCACACATCTGCTCATCTCCAGGACTGACTCTTCTAGGAACAAAGCAGCTCCTTTTAAAGGTGTTATTCGGGATCAGTAGATTTTTAAAAAATCAAGTTAAGAAAAGTAAAAACTTTCATTTTTGAATCAAGCAAAGTTTACATATAAATATAATCATGATGACATGTTAGAGATTAATATAGTATTATTGTACTTCAACTGAAACATAGTAAATTACAAATATATTTTGACAAGTTATCAACTGGCTATATGTCTATGTGTATGTACACCTAAGTGTGTACAAACATTTATGTGTTTATGTGCATACATGTACACACTTCTGCTTCTTTCTTCTGAAAGGTATATCTGATAAAATCTATTTTATGGATGACATTAAAACTGAGAGATTAGTTAATCTGTGACATCATGGAGCCAGGGTGAGGATCTGTGACTGGAGAGATCTTAGAGTGTAAAGCATTCCTTAGGTGCATGCGTTTGTCCTTGTCCTGTGTCTTGCTTTTGTGTATCTAACTAAGATGCATCAGCCAGCACTTCCTACCCTGATGGTCTTGGAAGCGTTGTCTTAAGGCAGCAGCTCTGAAGGTCCAGTGTTTAGTGTTCTAAGCCAAAGCCATGTGGGGCAGAACTCACTGGATTTCTTTGACTCTAGTGAAGTCACTTGTAGGATTAGGTTCTCAATTAGCAGATAAGATGAAGACTGTGTGTGAATTACATTTTGTTTGCATGTTGCTTAAGCCCATCATAACTGGTTTGGAGACTTCAGTCCCTGAACTCTAGCTCTGAACTTTCACTCATTTGCTCACGTCCTTGAACAAGGCATTTCACTTTGTCACAGACTAGAAAGTCCCCTTGGGTTCACCTTTTCTCTGTCTCCTGGTTTAGTTGATACACGAGAAATATTTTAGACGTTAGGGAAAATATTAACTAATTTCAAAGTAGAAACAATGCTACAGTTACTACTTAAGCAATTTATGTTGAAGGCATCCAGTATAAATCGGTCTGTTGGTGGTCTGAGTTTCTTTGTCAGGTTGTCTATTCCCAGGTCTTTATTGTTTGTCATGACTATTATTACTGATAGATGTGATATTGCAGCATATTCCTGATCTCTTTTCTGTTTTCTGAATTCTGATCTCTACCCCAACTGTAATTTCAAACACACAGGAAATTGGGACAGTATAATATTTGACCTCAGTGTTACTCATTACAAAGGTTTTACAAAATCTTTACAAAAGATTTTGCAGTTTACCACCTTTGATTTTGTTCTCTTTCAACTAAAGGTGGAAGAGCCTCAGTGAGACGGCAGCAGAGGATGACCACTGGAGTGGTCGGTCAGTGCCCCGCCGCCAGGACTAAACTCAGGAGAGGGCTCGCTTTTTCTTTTCCCCACTTGTTTTATTCTTATAGCAACACATCTTCTACTTAGAAAAAAAACATGGGAAAAATCAACAATTTTGCCACATAAAAGGACCACTGTTGACATTTTATTTCAATTCCAGTTCCATTCATTTATCTGTTCAGAAATGTACTGTTTTCTTAATTACTTTTATTTTTTTCACAGTCTAGTCATTGCCCCCCCTCCTGGTCTGCCCTCCCACAGTTCTTCATCCAATTTCTACCCCCCACCCCATTCCCTGTACTCCCCTGTCTTAAGAGGATTGTGCCCCACCCCCACCCCCTCCAGTCTTCCACACTCCCTTGGGCCTGCCTCAAAGTCTTTCAAGGGTTAGGCATGACTTCTTTCACTAAAGCCAGACCAGGTAGTCCTCTTTATATATGTGTTGTAGTCTTGTACCAGCTAGTGTATGCTACCTGGTTGATGGGTCAGGGTCTGAGTGATCTCAGGGCCCTGGGATAGTTGAGACTAATATTCATTCTATGGGGTCACCCTCTTCAGCTTCTTCTGGCCTCTCCCTAATTCAACCACAGGGGTCCCCGACTTAAGACCAATGATTGGACTCACTCAGCTGCTTGTTTGACATCTTGGAGAGCAGCCATGCTAGGCTCTTGACTGTAAGCACATCAGAGCATCAGTAATAGTGTTAGGCCTTGGAGCCTCCTCTTGAAATGGATCCCAAGTTGAATCTGGGTGGGAGAGGGGATGGGAAAGGGAAAAGGAGAACATGATCAAGTATGGGGGCGGGGGGTGGAATAGGAGAAGCCTGAGGGCCAGCAGAATGAATGGAAATATCCAACCTCAGAGTGTGGGGGGTGGGATGGGAGGTGGGGGCACCCTCTAGACAGTATCAGAGACCAGGGAGGTGAGAGACTCTCAAGGCTCAAAGGGAGGGACCTTAGATGAAATGTCCAACAGTGGGGAGAGAGAACTTGTAGAGTCTAATAACTCAAGTAGAAAGGCAGCGTATCATGTGGAGGGATGGGGTTGCCATCCCACAGTCGAAAACTCTGACCCAGAATTGTTCCTGTCCAAAAGAACTGCAGGGACAAAAATGGAGAAGAGCCTGAGGGAAAGGCAGTCCAGTGTCAGGGCCAACTTGGAAGAAGGCTTTAAGATGAAGCCACGCATATGCAGTCTGAGCCCCTTTATAGTGCCTTTTGACCCAGTCAGTGTTAATCTGTTTATTTGATTGTTATACCTGTTACTTTCTTCTACTTTGTCATCCTCACATGTTAAGTTAAATGGTTTTTTTTTTGTTTTAAAGACATGACATTTAAACAACAACAACAAAAAAAGGGAGAATCCAAGATCTTGTTGCATATAATTTCCCATGAGTTATTTTCTTGTAATTAGATTATTATTATTATTTAGTATAGGAGTGACATAAAGGCCATTCATGTATTCTCATGTCATATTGAGAGGTGTGATGGTAGGTTGTTGAGACTCCAGTGTTGAGATTGAATATAGGTGATGCTCTTCCAATCTGTCCAGTAATTTTTCTTTTTCTCCATTGCAACCCATATCTGGGAGAGGTAACTGGATTTGGAGGGAAGATATTTCACTATTGTCTTTTGTTTATTGTTGTAAACTTTCACCTATCTCATATCCTTTTGAGTTTTATTCCATTAATTTCAACACTGATCTTTAATATTTCTTTCTATTGCTTTTAGGTTTGACTAGTTTCTTTGACTACTATTGTATAAGGGCTTTTGCTGTATCCTACAGATTATAAATCATGTATTTCCATTGCTTCTATAAAAAATTTCCTTCTCATTGATTATGTAAGAATTCACTTAGTAATCAAACATATATGATTCAATTTCCAAGTTTCTATTGTTTTTGTAGTTTCTCTCACTGTTGATTTCTTATTATATTTTGTTACAACTTAATAAAAATAGGACATTAGTTCTTCATCTTTTTAATGTATATTAAGGCTTCATTTGTGATCTCAAATATGATTTATTTTAGAGACAGTTCCAGTTCTATGAATTTATGAAAATCATGTATTCTGTAGTGGATGGATGGAGTAGTCTGTATATGTCTCCCAAGTCATTTGCAGTATAGTTTAAGATTACAGTTTGATGACTTTTTTCCAGCTCAATGTGCTACCTTTTGATGACCATGAGGTGGTATCAAGACCACCTATTACTGTATTAGGTCCTATATGCTCAGTTATGTCCTGTAATGTTTGTTTTTTGCTGTTGGATATAGCAATGTTCAGTGCATATGCATTTCAGTTACCAGTATGTAGTTTCTTGTTTGTTTCTATTTGTTTGGTTTTTTTGCTAATTCTGGCTCTAAACATGGTCTCACATATCATATAGCTCTTGATTGCTCTTGGGTTCTATTTACTTAAATACTATTTACTATCTTGTCTTTATTTTCTATATGTGTTTGCTAGTGAGATATATTCTAGACAGGGGACAAAAAGAAAACATTGCATCTTGATTTTGAAACCCTTATGTCAATCCTTGAATTGGTCAGTTACTATCTTTTCAGTTCAAGGTTACAATGAAAGCTTTGAATTTATTCTTGTCATTTTTTTGATTTGTGATGTTTTATTTTTCTCATTTGCATATCTGTTGTTGCTGTGGGGTTTATTATTTCTTCTGTGTTCTTTATAGTATATGTCTTCTGTTTTTGAAGGCACTTTAGATGTAGTAGTCATGAATTCCTTATGCATGCTTTATAAGGACTTTGTTCCTGCCTTGATTTTAATGGATGTAGTAAGTAATATTGTTGCCCTCTACCCTCCAACTCTTGAAGTACTTTACTGGCCTTTAAAGTTTCTCCTGAGAAATCTCCTGTGTTATTCAGTGTGTTTGCTTTTGTAAGAGAGCTAGTGCTTTCTCCTTTCTCTGCATATTGTACAAAAGTAGGATACTTCTAGTGGTTCAGGCCCTTGTAGACTATAGAATGAGCACACCCGCCATGCTTATTCCTCGTATGTAGAAAGTGTATAGGAGCAACTATGCTGAAGCCCCTCATAAGTGCACGGTTTTCAGGCTTTTGGTTTTCTCTCTGTTTTTCCTGTGTGTTCAAGAATCCAGAATGGGTTTACAAGTGTCTGGCCATGCTTACATGCATCATAACTTTAGATATTTATTTTTAATTTTTACTTTTACCAGTATCAAAACACTACTAACTCTTTCAGTTAAATTTTTGCTGATGAGATGAGCTGCATGGTGGCTTTTAGGGGGGCTTGGGGTGTGGCCTATCAGTAGAGCATCTGCACACTGGACAGTGTATTCTCAGAGTGCTGTTCTATCCTGGGGTTGGGAGAAATGGGAGGCAGTAGAGTAACAGTGGCTGTGGTGATGGTGAGCACGGGAATGGTGGGCTGGAACTCAGGGCTTTGTGTACTTTTGTGCTTAGAAGAATTTTATTAAATGAATGAGGGAGTATATTGGTGACAAAGAAAATAAATTTCAATGTTGAAGACTTTCTCTAACCACTAGAGAAATAGACTAGAAGAGTGATATATGACTTCTTTTTGCTGCTTGTGAGGTTATAACTGAAGTGATTCTGTGATTTCTGTCAAAAGGAAAGTCCTAGCAGCTTCTGTTGAGCATTCAGAATAAAGCCTGAAGGGGCTACCGTTTTTTTTAACTTTTTCCAATTTTTAATTAGGTATTTTCTTCATTTACATTTCAAATGCTATCTCAAAAGTCCCTTGTACCCTCCCCCAGCCCTGCTCCCCTACCCACCCACTCCCACTTCTTGGTCCTGGTGTTCCAGGTTCTACATTTTTATCTCTAAAGCTATAGAGATTGATAGTAATACATCATACTTGAGTATGAGGTCTTTGACCTCTATGAGTTTAAGTCATATTAATTAGCACTTAGTAATATCCTGTTTTCTTGGCCTTACTATGTAAGTAAGTTAATGTTAATTTATAAGAATCTTGATTCCCTAGAGATTACTTCTATTGTCCAGTACTTTGTTGATAGATTGTTGTCTCTGTTGGAAACATACGGTGAAAATGTTGACTTACTCCTTTTATCTATTAGCATCATAGCAAAGGGAGACAGAACAGAAATTGCTTTCTTTAGATAAGAGCAGCTCACAGAGTTTGCTGTTTGGTTATGTCATAATCCATTCCATAAGTGCTAAGGACTGCTCACTGTTCCTAGGTTGTAAGAACAGGGTGGCTAATGCTGACTGTTTGAAGTCCTTCTGGGACTTGGGGATTTTCTTGTTTTGTTTGGTTTTGATTTGGAATAGTGGACTGTGAGTTTCACTGACCATCTCTCAGCAGTGAAGCTGTAATTATCTCACTCTTAGCGTTATCCTGGTGCTCTACAGTAAAGGAAGTCTTCTCACATTACAAGGGGTGTCCTAGGAAACGGACATTTGCTCATTTCAGACTTTGCTTCAGGCACCCCTTTCTTCTCTGTCAGTTGTTTTCTGTATCACATTTGCTGAAATGAATAAACAAATACATTTTCCCCTTAGCTAAGGCTGTATCGTGGATTCGTGAAACCATTTAGCAAATTATGTATAGCTGTTTTGGTGACTCCCAGTGCAGAAACTTTTAGTAATTATGAACTGTTTATCAGTATTTTTTACAATAAGTTAAATTTTGGTTTCTTTTGGTTTTGCCTTTGTTGTTTGGTTGTTTTGTTTGATTTGAAACAGGATCTCACTGTATACTCAAGGAACCCTTTATGTGGACCAGGGTGACCTTGAACTCAAAGAAATTCGCCTGCTTCTTCTACCTGCCTCAGCGTAGACTCACAGATCTCTTCCTGCCTCTGCCTCCTTAGTTGAGTGTTGGGATTAACAGTGTGCACCACTATGCTGGCTTATATGTTTTAATAGTCACTGTAATTTTTATCTAAGGTTTCTTTTTCTTTTTTTTTTTTTTTGAGACGGGTTTTTCTGTGTAGCCCTGGCTGTCCTAAAACTCACTCTGGAGACCAGGCTGTCCTCGAACTCAGAGATCCTCCTGCCTCTGCCTCCCAATATAACAGTTTTATTTTCCTACCTAAGGATATTAAGTAGAAACAAGAGAATAAAATTGTATTTATAAACTTTGTAGTGTTTACTGTGGGGTTTGGTATTAACTGTGGTAGTTCAAAATTCATTTCCTGAGATGATAATTTGTCTTTTAACCAGTATTTATGGTTACTGATAGTTGGGATGTCAAGTTTTTAGCCGGATATTGGAACGAACCATGATCAGACACATCTGACTATAGTTTTTCATCTCAGAACAGACTTGAAATTCTGCAGACTTGATAGGTACACTTTTTTTTTTTAACTGTTATTTACCTACTCTTAAGTATCATGGAGGAAAGCAGAGAAATTGATGAGAAGACCTGTCTCATTATTATTTATTATTATTTTATCCTAATTATTAATTTAAGTAACCAGAAACCATATATTGGGAAGGGGGATTGAGGAGTTACTAAGATTCATAGAATGTCTGGAAATTAATATGCCATGCTTATATGCTCTTGTGTATTGGATTGGTTATTTGATATGTTTCTAGTGTGTCTTGTGTAATGTGTGTTCTCCAGGTATAGAAAGTTTAGGAGATGGACAAAAGAACACATTTAGATACCCCTGCACTCATAAAGTCAACTTACGGAGGGGAACTGAAGACCTTGGGATACAGTGCAGAGAGCGAGAAGAGAAGGAACTGCCAAAGAAACGTGAAACATGAGTTTTAAAGCTAGTTGTTGGCAGACCGAGCTTTATAGAGCCCTTTGTCACGTACCTAGGCATGTGATGTGCCTCATCATTCTTTCACCTCTTAGCAACCCTTGGGGAAGTGAGTACTCATTGTCATGCAGTGTGTGTGTGTGTGTGTGTGTGTGTGTGTGTGTGTGTGTGTGTGTGTGTGTGTGTGTGTGTAAAACATTTTATCAAGGTTTGTACATCATGAGCTTTAAAGCTTATACTCAAGACCAGATCGTGAGATCAAATGCTGCCTGCAGGGTGTGGCTGTTCTCCCAGCGCCTGGTAGGTGTTAGTGTTTCAGTTTAGTGCTCACTTATGGGAAGTTATACTTCTGTACACTGTCTTCGTTTGGAACATAGAGTACATTATTTGACCTCTGAGGCTACAATCCACACTGGCTCATGTAAATAGCCTCTCTTTTCCTAAGCACTCCTTCATGCTACTTTCTTGATACTTTTCAGAGTATAAATAATTGGAAAATTGGAAAAAAATACATACTACACACACACACACACACACACACACACACACACACATGCATTGCAAAACTGCTTATACAAAATATTTGACTGGCAACATGACACAGGCTTAATGGAATTGAATTAAAAAACCGCTGATTTCTGACATGTGCTGAGGGTAGCTCTGAGAATTGAAAACATATTTTTATATTTATAATCAAGGATGTAGTTGCAACCTTTGTCCAGTTGAGATTGAGTTCTTGTTGCAGTTATTTCTTACTGTGAGACGGAGGTGATTGGTTTAATTTCTGCTGTTCACATTTCTCCTTTGAACAAGGATAAAATCAGTATGGGTATCAAAGCCTTATGCCAAAGCAAAACCAGAGATGTCTATCTGTCAGACACAAGATGTCTCTGGTAGATGTCTTTGAGAATTCTTACTGTAAACCTGGCTGCAAGCACTCAGCAGTAGCCATGCCAGAGTGGCATTTGCTCCTCAAGTACTATTTCTCTGTGTTCGCTGGCCAGTGTGTTTATGTGACAGACAGACTTCTGAGAGAAGCAACTCAAGGGAGGAAAACTATGTTTTGGCTGATGTCAGAAAGAGTGTGGCAGAGCACCCAGCTCATACCATGGTGGCAGGGGATCCAGAGGACAGGGAGGGCACATGGGCTTCCTGCTTCTTCACTTTTGTTCTGTTCTGGTCCCGTCTGTGGGATAGCACAAGTCATATTCAGGGCACGTCTTTCTCTTCTAGTTTGTTTGTTTCTTGAGGCAGGATCTCACTATGTAGACTTAGCTTTCCTAGAACTCATTAAATAGGGCAGGCAGCCCTGAAGTTCCTGTGAATCACCTAACTCTGCTTCTAGAGTGCTGGGATTAACAGGGTGTGCCCTCACGCCTGCCTGCCTGGATCTTTTCTCTAAGCATACTTGAGGGGGAATATCATTATAAATTCATCTTGAAGTGTGTTTACTAGTTATTTAAGCATCTTTCCATGTACTGAAGTTAATAAGATCAACAATCACAGTGGGTATGTTATCATTAAAACTTTTATTAGTTTTAACTTGTTGACTGATTGTTTTCTACCCATAATTTAAATACTGTGTTTCTAGAAGGTATCAAAGTATCTGGAGGCAAGTAAGCATTTCTTACTTCTTTGAAGCATCAAAATAATTCATCTGTTGCTTTAGTCATTTTGCAGTCGTTATTACTACTTTTACTTTATATGTAATATAATCTTTCTCTGAATTAAGTGTATGGACTTTAAAAAGATTGCTCAGTGAGCGAGTTGAATATCAGTTTGTTTCTTTGCTACCTGTATGTTACTCATCCTGGCATCCACATGTAAGCATTTTTGCATTACTCAACTGTACTACTCATAGTTATGTTTACATTATATTTTAATACATTTATGACTTAGGGTATATACATATTTGAATCAAAATTTATACTGACATTTTCTTTGTTTGTTTTGATTTAGGAAGACAACACAGATATACAAGAAATGCAGAGTTGGCATTGACATAGTCACTGACATGCAAACCTTTATGGTTTGACATGCTTGTTATAAAAGACCTTGTGTAGTATTCCATGCAAGGAGGGTTTAGAGCCTGGCTCGGAGGAAGAAGTGACTAGATTATAACAGCTGAGATTTCATGAATGGATTAATCCATTGCTGGCTTCAAAATTTGTATAGTAGTTGGTGTGATTGTAGCAGGTGGGCCTAACTGAAGAAAATGCATCACTCAGAGTTTGGCCTTCAAAGTATGTCTTGACTTGCCCCTCCCACTCTCTGGACTCTGCTTCTGACCACTTTGAGGAGAAGAACCTCTTCACATGTTCCTGCCATTATCTTACTCTTCCTGTCCTCAGGCCCAAAGTAATGTACAGTCAGCCTGGGATGGAGTAAAACCCTGGAGCTGGGCCCAGGGAGTAAATATTCCCTTTAGCATGGCTGTATTAGTTAGTGAGGCATAGCCTAACCAGCTTAGCACAAGCAGAAAAGTGAGGAGCTTTAAAAGATGCCGTTAGTGTTTCTACCATAATACCAGAGGCTTCTTCAGTAGGCAGGTTGGCTTCAAAGCTGTGCAAATCACTGTCTGTTGAAATCATTTGAGGTTCTATGAAGACATACTCTGAAATAACTAGGTAATATATGTTTATGTATATGTCACTCATAATAAATGCATAACTATAGACAGACAAACTTTTAATATGAATATAATGTTATGAAGAGAGACTACTTTTTAAAACATTCCTTAAAATGCTTTAAAGATAAAAATTATATTCATCTTAAATATATAGAATTATAGATGAGTTAATAATCCTTTTTAGTTCTACATAACCTTTAAGAACGAGTATAATGTAAAAAATTATAGCATTTGAATTAAGTGATTTTTTTTCTTGTTCTCTAATAAAAAATGGAGAAAATTTAATACAAGAGATTTAACAGAGCAGTGCCCTGTGGTTATTTCTTAACACTACTAGATCCTTCTCATGCAGCTTGAGTGCCCTCTTCAGGCTCTGTGTACATATTAGAACACTTCATATGTTCCTTCCATCCCTATGCTTGAACATTCATTTTTGCTGTTCCCCCTACTCGGGAAAGAAGACATGTTTACTAATGTAGTTATTTATTTGTGTGCACCTGCTGTTTGTGGTATTTGCTTTGAATTTTGACTGACAGTGAGGCCTCAAGTGTGCTAATCACCAGTAACAATATTTGTGTGTGCTTTTAGTACAAGCTGACAAACATGCTAGATTCCATTCTTATCTTTTACCTTTCCTTTCCTTTCCTTTTTTCTTTTTCTTTTTCTTTTTCTTTTTCTTTTTCTTTTTCTTTTCCTTTTTCTTTTTCTTTTTCTTTTTCTCTTCCTCTCTTTTCTTCTCCTTTTTTGTCGTTATTAGATTTATAAATTCCCTGTTAAGTTAGAGTGTTTGTGGATATAGGGGATAATGGACTTTACATCATTGGACACCTTTATTTCTGAAGCATTACTTTTATTTTGAATAGATAGCATTAATAATACATATTTCTTAAGCATGTTTAATTTAGTTTTGTCTTAGAGATACATTTGTTCATTGACCCTATTGTTGCTCAGTACACCCAAACAGGAGAAAGCGTCCATTTGTTTTGCCAATATGAACATTGCTCAGTTTTGTATTTGAGCTCAGCAATTGTAATTTGCTTTGACTTTCATGGAATCTTTTATTCAAAGTAGAAATATTTCCAAAGCTTTGTCTTAGTATTTGTTTTCCTGTTGCTGTGATAAAATACCCTGATGGCAAAGTAAGCCAGAAAGGGTTCAGTTTACAATTTGAGGCTCTTCTCCACCACTGTGTGGAATACAAGGCAGCATGATCTGGAAGCAGCTGCTTACTCTGTATAAAAGGCAAAAGCAGAAAGCCCTGAATGGCCTGCAAGCCCCGTGGAACTCACTCTGTTGTTGTTTGAATGAGAATGGGTGGCCCCCATGGGCTCATGTGTTTGCCTGCTGAGTCCTTAGATAGTAACTGTTTGGAAAGGAATGAGGAAGTGTGGCTTGGAGGAGGTGTGTCACTAGAAGTGGGCTTTGAGTCTTCAAAACCTCATGCTACTGTGCCCAGTTTCTCTCTGTCTCTCTCCACCTCCACTCCCATTCCTGTTGCTTGTGATTCTGAATATAAAGTTCTCAGCTACAGCCATGCTGGTTTGCTTCCTGCCATGAAACTAAACAAGCCTCCAATTCAATGCGTTCTATACCTTGCTTGGTCATGGAGTCTCGTCACAGCAATGAAATAGTGACTTGGACACTTCCCTTTTCATCAGTCCATGGCCCAGTCCAGGAAATGGCCTGCTCACATGGAGGGTGAGTCTGCCTATCTTCATTAGCCCAGTTGTGAGCCCCTCACAGGCCTGCGAGATTGCCTTCCCAGGTGATTCTACTTTGTATGAAGTCTACAATCAAAACTAGTGATCTAAGGTTGCACAGAAACTTCAGTGGGATGCCCTGGCTTTCTAGATATCAAAGAAGTGTGTAGTCAAAATAGGTCACATGATTAAATATTAGTAAACTTTTTTTTCCCAACTCGACCATCTCAAATGGGCTCCAGACATTTATCAAAATCTCATTCTCCCTTAGACGTGGGGTTGTCAGACACAGTGCAAATTCTGCTTTGCAAAATGTACTTAAAAAAAAAAAAAAACCTGAAGCTGGTTGCTGTTTATAGAATGAAGCCACAGTCTTTCAATTTTTTTTCCTTATTGTCTAATATGAAACCTAGATTCTCTTGAACACAGGAACATTTGAGATTAGCTTGTCTATGTTCCTGTCTTTCCCTGTTGGATTTGCTCATAAATTGAGTATTTAGACCGGACTGTTTTTTCCTGCAGCTTTCCAGCCACCCATGGTTCCAGTCCATTTTCTCCCATTTTATGTGTGCAAGTATAAGGCATATCTAAGACTTTGGTTCATATTTATGTGCTGGCATTGCATGAGTGTCTGTTTCTTCCTATGGCCTCTTCTGGTAGACAGTTTTAGCCATATTTCTTTGTTACTGCAGCATCTACTTAAAATACTGAGTAAAAATATCTTTATGTTCTCAAATCTACATTTGCCTATAAGACTGACATTAACACATCTCTCAATGATTTATTCATTATAATGTTTGGAGCCATAAATACTATTCATTTGCCAAGTAGCATAGATTGCTTTAGCTCTGTTAATTCCTCTTGTTGATGGTTTGCTCTATTTAAGAGAGTACAGCTTGGAATTGATCTGTAATAAGACTTGGTGGGTTGTGGTGTCTCTGCTATGTTATCACATTTCCTCTCACCTGTTGTATGGTGTAGTCATGTTTTATAGTAATAAAGTGAACCAAGTTATTATTCCATTGAAACCAACATAAATGAGAAAAATTATATTATTTTTATAGTATGGTAGATTAGAAGGTCAATGTTGTTCCCCCAAGGCCCTAACCAGGTGAAATAAATCTAAGTTGTCTAAGTGACATGACAGAATTGAAAGTCTCTAATGTGGAAAATACATCTTAAAAAGTATTTATGGGGCTGGAGAGATGGCTCGGTGATTAAGAGCACTGGCTCTTGTTCTGAAGGTCCTGAGTTCAATTCCCACAACCACATGGTGGCTCACAACCGTCTGTAATGGAATCTGATGACCTCTTCTGGGGTGTCTGAGGAGAACCATGTACGCACATACATAGAATAAATAAATCTTTTTTTATAAAGTATTTATGATTTACTGATGAGGTAGGAAAGTGTATTATTCATTATCACTAACAGCAAAACTTGGTGGAACTTTCCGGTTCTAGCCAGTGGGCAATCAATACTTCCAAAAGAACAGCTAGTGTGCATCCAGTAAGTCCTTCTGCATGGTAGCCCAGGGTTTCCGTTGCAGTCAGTGGCACCAGCGAGTATTACAAGTGTAGACTTGGGGTGTCGTTCAACAGAAGTGGCAGGTTTTGTACTGACTTTTGAAGAAAGAGGGCATTCTGAACAAAATATTTAGCGTATGTTGTAGGAGTGGCCATGGTGTTTTCGTGACATAGACCACATGGAGTGGACATGGCTCTAGTGTGGAGGATATTGTGCTTGTGTATAGGACTTTGTCATGGAATTACAAGTGGTGACTAGGAAATCAGAAGGGTAAAATGAGGGTGGAGTATGAGTGTCAGAACAGAGGGAGTTCACCTTTGATCCATTGGTTTTTAACAGTCTTTTGAAAAGCTTCAGAGAACTTGAACTTACCTGATAGTTTGTGTTTGTGTAAGATCTTCCTCTCTTTAAGGAATGCTTCTTGAAGTCAGGGATTTTGAATTTGTCATTTGCACATTGTTTAGTAAATCATGGATTTGTGGATTGAATTGATTATTACATATGTATATTTGATAGACTCTGATAGGCTGGATTAATTTGTAATATGAGATAAGAAAATACAACATCCTTGTTTTAGGCCATTTCATTATAAGCTGTTATGTTCCAACATTTGTTCCAACGTCCATGATTTACAGACAAATGGCCAGAGCTTGGTATTATTGCTCACTTATAGTTTTTAGGAGTTGGTGGACCCGTGTGTCTAGCTGTTTCAATGTTCATATAGTAAATTGATGTTATGTTTCTTGCTGTGGAAAGTATTAAACACTTAACAATACAGATAAAATCATTGTGTTTTCTGTGCCTTAAATACAGATGTTTCTGGATTATCTGGTTTTTGATACAAAAATTAGTAAGCACACCAATTTTTCTGCTCTGACATAATCAGTCCCTCTTTAGTGTTATATTGCTATATGTAGAAACATTTATTACCTGTACTCTACACACTTAATCTATACAGATTGATTTAAAATAATAGAAGGAGTTCGGTATGCACATGAGTGTGTCTGTAGAGCACTTACACTGTTTTATGGCCAGTTCAGTTGTAGTTTGATACACTTGTTTTAGAAAGTGTTTGCTGATCTTATGTGTATGGCAGTGTAGTTTGCAGTTCACCCAAGTCCTAGTGAGATGATGGTCTATCCCATCATTGGTTGACTACCCCAGAGTTGCCTGTTGTAACAATGGCTCTGGTCATTGCATACTAAAATGTTTTTGTTCTGCTTCATTATCTGTTCCAGGCAGGCTAACGAAGAATATCAAATCCTGGCTAATTCCTGGCGTTATTCATCTGCTTTTTGCAACAAACTGTTTTTTGGAATGGTGGACTATGATGAAGGGACAGATGTTTTTCAACAGGTAAAAACTCTGTATGTTATTTTGAAATCCATACCTGAATTAATTTTGATTAAAATTATATTGTGGTTCAGAAGTGAATGCTCACAGCTATCCTTTGGATGAAGCACAGGGTCCCCAATGAAGAAACTAGAGAAAGTACCCAAGGAACTGAAGGGGTTTGCAGTCCCTAGGAGGAACAACAATATGATCTAACCAGTACCCCCAGAACTCCCTGGGACTAAACCACCAATCAAAGAAAACACATAGTGGGACTCATGGCTCTAGCTGCATATGTAGCAGAGGATGGCCTAGTCGGTCATCAATGGGAGGAGAGGCCCTTATTCCTGTGAAGGTTCTATGCCCCAGTATAGGGGAATGCCAGGGCCAGGAAACAGGAGTGGGTGGGTTGGTGACCAGGGGGAGGTGGAGGAGGTAGGGAATTTTTGGAGAGGAAATTAGGAAAGGGGATAATATTTGAAATGTAAATAAAGAAAATATCTAATTAAAAATTATGCTGTGGTTAAATTAGAGTTGAAATGTGGAGATGTTGATAATCCCATCATTATATATTTTGTTCTTTTATCATAGTAAAAAACACTTTGATTTCTATTTAAAGGAAATGTGCTTTCTAGCACAGTGTCCAAAATCAAGCATTAATCATAATTTGATATTACATATTGCTTAGGTAGTATTTCACACGGGCTTATAGCATTTCATATAGTGTTAAGTGCAGCTTATTTATTTTATATGTATATGTACATGTGTGAATGTTTGTTTGTATTCATATGTGTGTAGTATTGTGTGACCATGCTTGCATGGTTTATTTGTTAATATATGCCATGACTTCCATGTTGGTGTCAGAGGACTCCATTGTGGAGGCACTTCTCCGTTTTCACCTTTTCGTGTCTTTGTTTGAGTGGGACATTAAACTCAGGTTGCCTGGCATGTATAGGGAGCACTTCTTCCTCTGAGACCTCCCTATCCTGTTTTGTTTTCGAGATAGACTTTTTCGCTGACCCTGGATATTGGAATAGTGTGGTTAGCTGGCCAGCTGGCTCATGGATCCAACGGTGTCTGCACCCCAGTCTCCATGCTGGGGCTATAGCTGTGAGGCACTGCGTCTGGGTGCAGGGGCTCTGAGCTCAGGACCTCATGCTTCTACAGCAAACACTTTACCAGTCAGCTATCCTGTGTGCTTCTGCCACAGATACACTGTAAAATAGTCTGTATTTATCACAAATATTTTCTCCCTGTTATGGCCTAGATCTCTACCACAAATGCTGCCAGTGTTGAAGCTAGAAATCACCTATGACCCTATGTGAGACAGAGCATCAGAGAGGCTCCCAGGATGAGTCGCTGATCACTGTCTTCCTCCTGTGAGGAAGAAAGCAGGAAGGCCTTAGGTGTGGCATCATGTCTGCTTCTGTTACCAGCAGTGCCTGCTCAGAGACAGGCAGTGGGAAACAGGAATAAGATAGTCTCACATAAGCTAGGAAGAGGAGCTTCCCAGAAACCCAGCCCTGCCAGTTCACCTTGATGTTGGACTCTCATCTCCAGAAGTAGCAGAAAATAAGCTTCTTTTGTTTATGTTACCTACTTTGTACAGCAGCATTTGTAGACGTGTAATGTACTCACATGTACAGTCTTCTCAGTAGACAGAAACTTGGCTTTGCGTGTGAGGATGCTAGTCATCATGGAGAGCACCTTCTTAGGTGTGGCATCATGTCTGCTTCTGTTACCAGCAGTGCCTGCTGAGCACTTCATACATATTCATTAGGGCTGCCTCTCAAGGAGCCTGTTGGATATGGCATTGTTGCCATGATTATCACTTGTTTAGAGTGATAATGCATCCGGATGTGGAATAAGATAGTGGTTCTAGCACACACCATATTTCATGTCAACCTATTGTATGAGCCTTTTGGGTGAATATGAAAACAAACATCTACTCCCTACTTCAGATAGGGAACTGATGGCTGACCAGAAATCCTGCTTGGGACGCAGTGTGTTTATTGACTTCCTTGTAGGATATGGATAGGGCTTGCTTACAGGAGCACAGGTGACTTCTTACGACATGGGTAAGTGATGAAGTGTGACAGCTGCAAATGTCAAGCTCTTTGCATGACTTGCAGGCAACTCAACAGGTTGGACAGTGTCCTCCATACAGCTCTATTGCCAGAGCCTTTTCTGCCAGCAGTTGCTTTCTGCTTTTATAACCATCTGGAAGGCCTTTGGGAATCCTTTAAGTGTTAGCTTTCCCGGCTTGTCTTAATGTTGTTTACTGTTCAGATCGCAGGAGCCTCTCTTTGTTCTCCAGGAGGTATTATTTCACTTCAGAGAAGATTTCTGTATGATACATTCATATCATGTGTACCATATATGTGTGTGTGTGTGTATACACATATATATATGAGACATACACAATATACTAATGATATGGTATGTGTTGTATGATATATTAGAAGTTGTCAGGTTCTTACCATGAGACCAGGTTTTATGATTTAGTTTTATAATGAACTTTTCAAAGTTTCTATTAAGATTACTTATAAAACAGTTAGTCAGGAGTCATTTTCAAAGGAGGAAAGTTCTGGAGCATTGTGCTATAATTGAAATGGTGGGGTGGAGGTCAGACAGTCCAGTGTCACAGTCTAGCTTTACCTCTTCATAGCTGAGTACCTTGAAGATTTCATAATCATACTCTGCTGTATCTCTGTATGCAGACAGGAAAAAGAACATTTATGATTACTACAATGAGATGTTAATGTGTGAAGATACTTAGTTGTATCCCTGATGCATATTTATAAAATAATTGCTATCATATATAAATTAATAACAACATTAGCATCTTCAAACTACAGTATTTTTGCAGAACTTGACTAAATGTAAATTGTATAGAAAGAAGAAAAAGTTAGGCTAAACAAATGAAAACCAGGAAAAGAAACAACAATAAGGTAATCTCCAGCTATATTTTAGGGAAATACAACTACCAGTGTACCTGCATGCAGTTGCAAAGCAGCCAGACTCTAATATGTGAGTGTGTAGAGCGCCCTCTTCTATAGCTGTGGGAGGCAGAGCAGTGAATGAAGAGGGAAAGGCCTTTTTATAAAACTACATCCCCCTTGGGGACAGAGCTCAAGGAAGAGCTCTTATAGCATAATCACATCATGGAGGTCCCACTGTAACAGTAGCAATTTAAACTTAATATGACAGCTTTAGGGGTGGCAGGGATAAACAGAAAACATAGGGCAAATTGAGACCTACCGTTCCCTCTTTAACAGGAGGACTAAGATAATGTGGTGGTAAATAAGAGTGTTTGGTAGCATTTGCAGTAGTGTACATGAGAAACAGTTGATAGAGACATACTGCTTTTCAGATTCAGATTTTCCTTGTGCTAAGCTGTTTGAAGATCTATAGATGTTACTTGGGCTATTTTCTGAGTAAGGCAGCCACGGCCAGCATTTGTTTATGAGCCAGGATCATTTTTGCCTTGACTGTTAGCATGGTCCTCCTTGTTCTCACCTCTTGCCAACCACCATCTGACATGACACTTGATTTTTATTCTCATTAAGTGAATCTCTTTGAGTTTTATTTTATTGTCTTTTTAATGTAATCCTCATATAGGAGCTATTTAATATATTGATATTGTAGTTAGTTTCTATGTCAAATTATCCTACTAAGTATTTAATAAACATTATATTATGGCAGTGTTCATTTTAGTATATTTTCTGAATAGGTATTTTCAATAGAAAACTTTTCTGTGCTTAGCCACTTTAAAACAATTAAATTAAGAATTTGAACAGAACATGACTGCATCAAAGATTTATATTCACGTTGTTTAGAACAAAAATATTTGTTTCCATCGCTTATTGACCATCAACGAAAAAGAATAGTCCTTGCATTTTTCGTAGGAGATTGGATTTGCAGGTAATGTGTGTGCTCCCACGTGCCCAGTCCCAGTGACTGCTGAAGAAGCTGAGTTAATCCACGCGCTGACACAGCCCATTAGTTCTGTTTTCTTCTTGTAGACTCTTTGCATCGTCTTAATCATAAACGTCTAGAGAGACAGGGAATGAAAAACTAGTCAAAATACCGCACCAGGAATGTGAATAGAGTGTTAAATGTGACAGTGCAGGCAGCTTAAGCAAATTCAGCTCTTCTGTTCGCTTAATAGTGCATCAAAGTGAATAAAAATAGAAATTAAGCTTCAGAAAGCCATGCAGATTTTCTTAATAAATTCTTTCTTTGGGAAATCCACACAAAAATGTAGAAGATGTTGGATGAATAATACTGAATGTTGGGGTGCTGTTATAATTAGCATTTTATCACTTGCTTTGCAGCTCAACATGAACTCCGCTCCCACATTCATGCATTTTCCTTCAAAAGGCAGACCCAAGAGAGCTGATACTTTTGACCTTCAACGAATTGGATTTGCAGCTGAGCAGCTAGCAAAATGGATTGCCGACAGGACGGATGTTCATGTATGCTCATGTTCACTACAGTAAATACTGTGTGTTTGTGTGTGTGTGCGTGTGAGAGAGAGACAGAGAGATATACATTCACATATGTCTAGGTTAATTAGCTTGGTTTGCTTGGCTGCAGTAATGAAGTGGCAGGGGTTTTGTTTTCTATAGTTTATCTATGGAGTTCGCTCTTTTTCCTTGATTAGAGAAGCCTTTGTCTTCTGCCGTGCTGAGGATTGAACCCAGGACCTGGTGTAGTTGGAATAGTCTACCAGTCAGCTCCATTCCTAGTCCAAGAAAACTGGACTTAGCAGCTGTGACTGTTACTTGAATTGTAATTAGTCAGTTCATGCATTGCTGCATGATGATCAATTGATATTCTAAACAAACACTAAAATGTATATTAATTAGAGTATAATTTATGGAATGGAAAAATACAATGAAAATGGTTTAATATTATTAATGATCAAGGGATTTCTAGCCAAGGAGCAAGATTTTTTTAAACACATGTATCATGTATATATGGGAAAAGCTTTGGAGCTGTGGAGAAATACCTGCTACTGTGTGTCACTTTTGGGACTGGCACTTGTTGTAAGCATCTACACAACATGAGTCCTATGTCTTTTTTACTTCATTTAACTTAACAGTGCCTCTTCTAGGAATTGAACTTAAGTATGATTCAGATTCATAGCCCTGAAAAAAATGTAACAATATTGATTTTAATGAAAAAAGTTGGAGACAAATCAAATGTCTAAAAATAAGAATTTTATTGGAGACATTGAATAAGCTCAAGTTTAACAAGTACAGTGTCAATTAGAAAAGTAATATGGACACTATGATCTGGGCTTTTTCTTAAGCAATATTGTGTATATAGATTGAGACAGATCATTTATTCTGAATTAAATTAACCAAAATTATGGTAAGTACTAATTTGTTTGTGGAGGGTTTGTATTTTTTAAACTACTTACATATTTTTTATGATGAGCTATAAAAAGCTGCTTATAAAATTATAAGATATGTGAGCTTATATAACTACATATAGTTATATAATACATAACTATACGCAGTTATTTTAAGTTATTCATAAACACTGAATTTTTACTAAAAGATCTAAACATTTTTCTGAAACAAGATTATTGTCTCATGGTAATAAAACCTGTCACCTACATGATTTTGTCACCTGTATCATTGGTTTTAATGATACTTTGATGAAAATAAATTGTTTCCTAAATTTGTTCATTTAAAAATATTTTACTATATAATGTACCAACAATGTATGATCTAGTTGGTGGGAGACATCAAGGATTATACTAAAGTATTATCCAACAACACTCACAGTTTAACAAGTGCAGTAACAGGTAATGTCAGTCAAGGTAATTACTTCATTACTAAACTATTAAGATTTGTATCAGAGAGGAGGTTTACAGGATAAGAGCTCTTACTGTTCTTACAGAGGACTACAATTCAAGCCTCAGAAACTGCTCCTGCTCCATCAGATAGGAATCTCACAAGAAGACCAGGCTACGCCACTGTAACATATACAGAGGGTCCAGATTAGATCCATGCAGGTTCCATGGTACTATAACTTATATACAGAAGGCCGAGATTAGGTCCACGCAGGGTCTACGCAGGCTCCCTGAATGATCGGTCAGTCTCAGTGAGCTCCTAGGGGTCCAGATTTGTTGATTCTTGGAGTTGTCATGTGGTGTCCTGTGATCCGTCAGGCTCCAATCATCATTTGTCCCCCTCTTCCTCAGAACCCACTGAGTTCCACCTAATGTCTGTCTGTGAGTCTCTGCATCTGTTCCCATCAGTTGCAGAAGGAGTCTCCCTGATGGTGATTATGGCAGTCTTTTGTCTAGACTTCTCCAGTCTGTGTGCAAGGCCTCTAGTCTAGAATTCCCTTTTTATTAGTACCCATGTTAGGCAGCCAATAATCAATCACCTTTAACTCCAAGACCAATGGCAGTAATAAAAGTTCTCTCACTTCATCGGGCTCTTGTAAACACATGCATACCACACACACACACACATACATAAGATTTTTGTTTGTTTTTGTGTGTTATTTTGCCTTTTTGCAGAGGTTAGGCATAGAGTGCCTCTCACCTTTAGAACCTTTGCCCCACTAACACTTCCCCTGTCATGCCTGTTTCTAATTTATTGCTATTGTTAATTAGCTAAGTGCTCAAGTTGCCTGAGATTTTAGCACCACTCCCCTTTTTCCTCAGGCTATTGGTCCCCGAGACATGGCTTCATAATTATTTTCAAAGTATACACTTATTTTCTGGTACATTAACTTTCTCTGGGCTCATGTTTTTATTCTGTGTTTAGCCTAACATTCCAGTTAACCGTTTCAAAGAGTATCCTTATTCCTTTCCATAGAAATGTTCCCAGAACCCAGATCTGCAGTTTATAAGTCAGGAGTTTGTTCCAGTTGTATCTCTTTGTAAATAATAGCTTCTGTAGGTTAAAGTACAGTAATATGGATATGAGCTGGCAGCCCAGAAAGTAGAATAAGTATGTGCATATCATATTTTCTAAAGACCTATACATATATGTTGGTATATCTGTGGCTCATAAACTCAATACAGTACCAAATCTCAGTTAGAGATTAATACAAATAAACATTTCTTTAAAGAAAACATTCATATGTCTAATAAGTACAGAGAAAAATGTTTGTTTTTTATGATTCCATTGCATGCAAACATAAGCCAAAATGGGGGAATGCTTTATACCCAGTAGTGTCTGAAGACAGTGTGGTGGTGATGGGTGTTTGCAAGGAAGTAGATTAATTGGATATTGCTGTACCCCTGGAGGATGTACACTGCTACTGGCACTTTGAAAACAGCCGCCCGATTCTTCAGTTAAACATGGAGCTTCTGTGTTACCTGTGAATGTGTAATGAAAGCATAGATACCTGAAACCATGAATGTGAGCATGCCTGTGCAGATATGCTATAGTTTTGTGTGCAAGGAGAGGCCAGAGGCCAACTAGGGTGACTGCTGGACTTGCCATACACATGCTTAGTGGGTCAGTTAGACTTCTGGGGAGTGTTTGAGCAGCTTTATTAAACAGTCTCTAGTTGATAGAATTCACATGTGCCCTACCTTACCCTATGGTTAGCTAATGACTACCTCCTTGAGTTGGTTAGTTGTGCGATCCAGAGAAGCTCTAGACTGAGTTTCAAGTATAGTGTTGCATACACTTGAGTAAATGAACAAAAGGAAGAGACTCTTTCTGTATAGCCAAGATGTTCAAAGCATGTATTGTCATTCATTAAGAGCTCAGTAGACATAGTGTCAAAGCTGGATGTGAAGAGAATACTGACTGTCAGTTCCCTGAAGTCTTTGTGTTGGTGATAGGAGAGCTATAGGCCAACTGTGGTTCAGTGGCTAGCCCCAACACAGGAGTGTATGGACGCACAGAAGAGAGTTAACAGGTCATTAAAGGATAATATCACAGAGAGGTCAAGAAATTAGGGGCAGATCTGGGAGGTGTTAAAAGGAGGAGCTGGAAGTAAATATGATCCCAATACACGCATTGTATGTAGTTCTCAGGGAAAATAATAATTAAGGAGAGTAGTGACTAGAACATGATTAAAAAGAAAGTATCAATATTTTTTTTTTTTCAGATTCGAGTTTTCCGGCCACCCAACTACTCAGGCACCATTGCTTTGGCCCTGTTAGTGTCACTGGTTGGTGGCTTGCTTTATCTAAGGAGGAACAACTTGGAGTTTATCTATAACAAGACTGGTTGGGCCATGGTATCTCTGGTATGTTATCAAGTATCCTGCTACCTCTGTTCCTTGTATAGTTAGATTTTATAATAACAAAATGAGCCAGATTATTACTTCAGTGTGAAAATCATCAAAATGAGATGTCATGCTATTTCTATAAGTAAAATAGATTAAATTCACTCTTCAGCTTAAGCTATGGGTATGATTTCTTCTATTTTTCACTATTAAAATATAATGACTCTAGTATGTGACACATTCCAAATATTAGAGAAATGTACCTTGACCATATCTATCTATCTATCTATCTATCTATCTATCTATCTATCTATCTATCTATCTATCTATGTGTGTGTGTATATATATGTATATATATATACATATATATAGTAATGAATCAATAAGAATTAGCAATTTGGACTAAATTGTGAGCTGAAAAGATTTTGGCATATACTCAATCAATTTGTTTCTCCCTGAATATATCCACTGTGTGACTGTTATACTTGTTGTATGTAAATGAGACATAGAACTTTCTGTAATGACCCAATTGTGGGGGTACAAACTGGTTACACACACATACACACACATACAGTGCTGAGTTGTACATGCTGTTATAGAGACCAGCAGGGAGGGCTGTAGGAATACACAGACCAGGTACTTAGCCTGGCATGAAGAGGGAATGGAATTCTGATTTTGTTTTTTTTTTTATGGCCAGTGAAAGGAGATATGATTGTTCAGAGAAAACAAAACAAAACAAAACAAAACCTGTCGTAGCAGTGGCAGAATGGGACACACAAGAAGGCATTCCAGACACGTGCACCACGGTTAAACTCAGGTTGGAAAGTGGCTGTGGAAGAGGGGTTTGAATCATATTAAGACCAATTCAGAGAACATGTTCTTATTTTATGTTTTACAGAGCTGGGTTTTTGTTTATGGCTAAAATCATGCATTATTTTTTTTAAATTAGTTAATAAAAGGTCCAGCAAGGTGTTGCAGTGAGTAAAGGCTCTTTCTGCTGAGACAGTCCACCTGAATTCAGTCTTCAGAGTCCACACTGTAGAATGAGAATGCCAACTCCAAGTAGTCCTCAGACCTCCACATAATCTGACATTTCCTGAAAGACAAATTGTCACAGGCCTCCATATACCCTGACACCGTGTCCCTCAGAAGAGTAAGTGAGAAAGATTAAGAATTAGAGGAAGTGAAATGAAACATAAAATAACTTCAGAAAGGACACGATTACTATTTAATACCTGAATTGGTCAAAAGATTAGTGTTAGAATAGAGATTGCAGGGGTGACTAGATGGCTCAGTGGTTAAGTAGCACTGGCTGCTCTACAGAGGTCCTGAGTTCAACTCCTAGCACCCATGTGGTAGCTCACAACCAACCACCTAGAACTCAGGTCCAGTGGGATCTGAGGTCCTCTCGGGGTGTGCAGTTGTATATGCAGACAACCATTCATGTACGTAAGTACATGCATAAACAAGTCTTTAGAAAAGAAACTTCCCCTTAAAAAATATACATTATAAGTAGAAGAACAAAATCTATGTTACAGAAGTAGGCTTAAACTATTACTAGAAAATAAAAAATATATCCTAATACATGAATGATTATTTTTCATTTATTAGTTGATCTGAAATATATGATAGGAAAGCAAAATTGGTATCAGTGGATTAATGGATTGTCTGGCTTATTGCATATACGTATATTTGCAGATTATAGTAATAGCATATAAAGGCTAACTTGGTCTTGGCTTGGCACTATGTCATAAGTGGTTCAGTATCACAATTAAATTAATGAGGATTAGCTTTAAAACATGTTGTAATGTTCAGAGGAACAAATGCAAGAAAAAAAAAAAACCTTCGGGATCTAGGTAGCACTCCAAGTCAGGAGTTAAAGTGGAACCTAATTGTGTCATTGGAACAGAAGCAGATGTGAAAAGAACAGAGGGAGAGAGGCAGTAACATACAGAGAATGAGAAATTTAAGCTCAGCCATGTCAATGTCCTTACTGTATTACATGCGGATGAGCTGAGCATCTAATGCAGAAGCAGAGATTGCCAGACTGGATCTAATAGTGCAGTACCAAACCTTCCTGGATGCTGACACAGGAAGGACGCTTTGAGGGCCCTTAATGCTACACACGTACATTTAAAGAGACTTAACACATGGGCAAGGGCACTAAGCTTTATTTAGTATTATATATCACATTTCTTTCATTTTCACATGACAGTTGGATTCCTGGATGGCGTTTTAGAAGAAACCTAGAAGCTGGTTCTAAAGTTCATATAGAAAGGCTAAGGTTTTGGAATATTGAGGTATTTAAAAAAAAAAAAAAGAAAGGAAGAAAGAAAATCAAAGGCCTTATATTACCTGAATTTTGACTAACTATAAAGCTATGGTAATTAGAATGGTATAGAATTAGCCTTTGACTTGATACCGAGACCACTGCAACAGAATGCTGGGGACTGAAACAATCTACACACATACATGTTCAGTTCACTTTTGAACACAGGTGCTAAGTTGTAAACATGAGCGGTACAGGCTTGCCCAGGTAATGCTGGGAAATACCTAAGAGCAAATGAGTCAACAACCAAAGTCAAGTCTATGCAGTGTGTTCAGTGGCTTACGGAATGATGTGTGAGAGATTAAGTGTCACTCCTAGAAAATCACAGAAACCCATTGTAGCAAAAGCAGAATGAACATGTAAATGAAAAAGGATGAGTTATTCTTTATTAAGGTTAAAGCATTCTGTTCTTTAAAAGATGCCCTGAAAGTAATTTATAATACCCAGAGCAAATGAAACTCTGTGGGAAGCATATGGTAAAGGACATATTTATGTATAAAGCTGCTTGGTGATAAGGAAACAAGTCTTGTGTTTAGCAATAGCCTGTCTGCTTTTACATGAGATGGGATACATGTCCTCAGTGCTACACAAGGGTAAAAGCTGAAGAGAGTGAGAGACTCCACACAGAAAATGTCCATAGACTGAACGTAAAGGAGTAATGACGTTCAAACCGATTAGTAGTTAGCAGAGCATTGGTAAGTTTTTGTTTATGGGATTGAATTTAGTGTAGATGAAGAGCAGGGATAATGAACGGTAAGGAAATGAGAAAAGCTGAGAGTACAGGGAGTCTTCAGACAGCTCAGCTTGCTTTCAAAGCTGCTTTCCACCACCCTGCTCTTCCATTGATCACAACCTCTGAATTCTTGAATTGACAGAGCAGCAGGGGCAGTGGAAGTAGCTAGCTGGCTCCACCTCCCACTAGAGGGCTTTTTTTAGTTAACAAAATGAATTTATTGTTTTACATATTACATCCCAACCACAGTTTTTCCCCTCTCCCTCTCCCCCACCCCACCTCCTCCATGGCCCTCCTCCCTCCCTAGCTACTGCTCCATTTCCTAGTTCCTGTCAGTCTGTCTCTGTAGGAAAGCATCTAACACTTTGAGGCAGGCCATTCACTCAGCTGCCTTCCCCATACATACCAGTGCTGAGTGGAACCATAGCAGAATCTCTGTACAGGACTTTGGTGAGTGCCTTATTCTACATTTTTAGCAGGCCATATTTGAAGCAGGAATCCTCGAAATCTGCCACTCCATAATGAAGCCAAAGTTAAGTATCTTGCAGACAATACAGAGGCGGAACTTTCCCAACCTTTGCTGTTGCCGTCTTAAAGTTAGGATGTTCTGAAGGTGAAGCCTGTAGCACCTGATCCCATAGAGCATCTCTTAGTGAGTTTGTCAGGAATACATCTTTCATTTGGAAGGGAATTGATCACATTGCTCAGGTTTCTTGGGCCTTTTCTCAAGAGTTTTATTTTCCCTTCATTGAAATTGTAGGTGTGTGTTTGAATCAGGGACCACTTAAGGGCCAGTGGTCACTGGGTATAGTGGTTGTGTTTGATCCTGTTGTTGGAGGACTATGAGAGCATCTTGTATATTTTCCCACCATTTTTAGATTTCTTTTTAAGGTTTCTCATATAACCTGATATGAAACTTGACTAGGCATGTAGAGCTAAAGGGAAAGACAGACCTAAAATTTTGTATATACCATCCACAGACACTACCCACAGCCTGTTAACATTGCTGGGGAAGTGTGATTTGAGTCCCTATGATCAGTTTCTAAAGTCCCATTAATTAAGACAGGTAACAGAACTGTGAGCAGCAGCCTTTACTCTCTTTTTTTTTTATTTTATTTTTTTAATTTATTTTTTTAATTAGGTATTTTCCTCGTTTACATTTCCAATGCTATCCCAAAAGTCCCCCATACTCACCCCCACCCCCGATCCCCTACCCTCCCACTCCCCCTTTTTGGCCCTGGCGTTCCCCTGTACTGGGGCATATAAAGTTTGTAAGTCCAATGGGCCTCTCTTTCCAGTGATGACCGACTAGGCCATCTTTTGATACATATGCAGCTAGAGACAAGAGCTCCGGGGTACTGGTTAGTTCATATTGTTGTTCCACCTATAGGGTTGCAGTTCCCCTGAGCTCCTTTACTGACCTGTGAATACCATGTGATAAAGAATGCAGCTGAGTTAGCCCTACAAAATACAACTGCATTTGGGGGTTTAGGTGGTTAGTCAAGGCATAGGAGTGAAAACATTCTGTGTGAGGGTGGAGGAACCTACACAGTGCGAATGGATCTTGGGGTTGGAGTAGCTAGGCAAGGTTTAGCAGTGAAAAGTCCTGGGCAAGAATAGTGGAAGCTAAGGTCTGCTCACTGAGGTCTCTTGTTAATGTTTTCATGGAACTGATAAATGCCTTATCTGAGGAAGCTGAGTTGACTAGGGATTCTGCTGTTCATACAGGCATGCATGGTTTAGTATTGGCATCCTTAAATCCTTGACTAGAACTCCCTCCAGAAAATCTTGGTGAAGTAAATGTACACCACATAGCATGGGAAAGGCACCCTACTGTTCTCCTCTGCTATGAGCCTTTTAATTACCTATGTCAGCCTTGAAAGATGAATACATAGGGTTGACTTGGAGCTGAAGTCTTCAGATATTAAACAGAAAAAGCTAAGGTGGCTGGAAGGCAAATGGAATTTAAGATGTAAGGAAAGTAATTGGATACATTATTATTATGTAATGATTAAATGCAGATGAACAGTCTATGCCGTTATGTATTGAATATATTATTAATTGAGTATCTGGGAGGTTTCCCCATAATCTGTATGCTGTTTGTTTATTCATTTCTATTTTATGGAGTCCCTGGTATAAATGGTGGAGCTATTTTCTGAGCTATAGGACATTATTTCAGAAAGCTCTTGTACATATTCAGGTCTTGAAGTATGTTCTCCATGGTTTTACCCCCCCTGACATTTCAGTTTCCTGCATACATCAAGATGTCTAATCCAGATTTAGTTGTCTCATTGACTCTTCATGTTGAGATTCTTTATCCAGTACTGGAAGAAAGAAGACTATCTTTTCTCTGGTGTGTGTGTATATGTGGTGTGTGTGTGTGTGTGTGTGTATATATATATATATATATATATATGTATATATATATATGTATATATATATATGTATGTATGTATGTGTATATATATATATACACACACATATATATGTATATTGATATATATTAATATATAAAATGGGGTGTGTATATATATATGTATATATATATAAAATTGTGTGTGTGTGTACATGTCTTTGTGTGTGTGTGTGTCTGTGTATGTGCATGCATCTTTATTAACAGTCAGGTGGATGTAGCTACCTTATTTCTTTATACTCTTACCCTATTGATCTGCAGTTTGTTTTGTGTGAGTACCATCCTGTTTTTGTTACTTTGGTTGTGTGGTGTTATTGGAAGTCAGGTATTGTGAAAAATATAGCATTGCTCTTTTAATGTGAAATTTATTTGACTCTCTGAAGTATCTTTTGTTGTCATGGGTTTTAAGATTTTTTTTACAATGGATTTTGTTATTGGAATTTTATAGGAATGACATTAACCAGTAGATTGTGTGTTTTTTTGTTTGTTTTTTTTTTTTTTGCGATTTCTGTTGTAGAACATAGTTACTTTAAGTTAATTTGTGTATGTTGAAACATCTTTGAGCCTCTTGACTGGTAGATAGCTAACCCCCTTGATATGTGTTTGTGTACAGTTTTCCAGTACTTAGTGGTGACTTTTACATGTGTTTTTATCAGTGTGATTGGCCTATAATTCTCTTTTTTTTGTTTTCATGACTTGGTTTTGTTATCAAAAGAATATTGGGTGATTCACAATAATTTGAGTGTTTCTTTCCTTCCTGTTTCTTTCCTTCCTGTTTTGTGTAATAATCTGCGGAGTGTTGTCAGTTATTGTAAAGGTGTGCTGACATTCAGTGATGCATCTAACTGAGCTTCAGCCTTTCTTCATTTGGAAGGGTCTTTACTACTAGTTCGGTCTTCTGTTTAAATTGTTCATGAGATTTGGTTTACTTTTGTTTGTATGCATTTGCTTATTGGGTTTAGCTTTTCCACGTGCTGAGGAATATGGGATTTTCTTACTTTCATTAGTATCAGCTGTGATGTCTTTTCTCCTTCACCTTCAGCTTTATTAGTTGGGTGTCTGTTGTTCTTTTATTGGCTCTTATGTCACCCAGTGTATCACTTAAAGAACCAGCCCTTTCTTTCCTTGTATTGTTATTTTCTTTTTTTCCTCAGCTTTTGCCTTGATCGTTTCTGTTTTCAATTTGACTTATTTTTATTTTTTTACAACCTTAAAATACAATACATAAGCCGAGCATGGTGGCGTACACCTTCAATCCCAGCACTTGGGAGGCAGAGGCAGGCAGATTTCTGAGTTTGAGGCCAGCCTGGACTACAAAGTGAGTTCTAAGACAGACAGACAGGGCTACACAGAGAAACCCTGTTTCGAAAAACCAAAAAAGAAAAAAAAATTCAATACATAAGTGTTGATACTCTGCTAATCTTTCAATTTGTGGATTTGTAGCTATTCATTTTAAAACTGTTTTTATTGTATCTCACAGTTTCTTATATATTATGTGTTAATGTTTATTCATTTCTATTTGCCTCCTGATTTCTCAAAGAACAGTTTGTCACTTGAAGTTGTTCTGTCACAATGAGTTTATATATGTGTTATGTCATTTCTCTTGTATTTCTAATTTTAATTCATTGTGATCAGATGCAATGCAGTACTTTCCTCAGTTTCTTCTTTCCTCCGATATGGTCTATTTTAGAGAAAAGTTTCATGATCTACTGTGAGGGGTTTTGTGATGTAGTGGTTTGAAAATTTACAAATGTTGGTTATGTCATTTTCACACAAATTGTCCTTTACCTTCAATACTTCTTTGTTGATGATCTGTCTTTATGACATAGTAGTATGTGTTGAGATCAGTATCATTTTTATGCACAGTGGTATTTATGAAATTGGTGTGTGTATGTGTATATACATGTACATATATAGAATAGTGATACAGTCCTTGAAGGAACTGCTCTTCTTTTTCTCTCTGTTTTTAAAAATTGCTGTTTTATTTATTTCCATTTCAAATGTTATCCCCTTTCCTGGATTCCCCTCTGGAAACTCTTTATCCCATTGTCTCTCCTGCTTCTACCGGGGTGCACAGTCACCCTCCCACCCACTCCCACCTCCCCAGCCTGGCATTCCCTACACTAGGGAATGAGCCTTCCCAGAACCAATGGCCTCTCCTCCCATTGAGGGCCAACAAGGCCACCCTCTGCTACATGTGCAGCTGGAGCCATGGGTCCCTCCATGTATACTCTTTGGTTGGTGGTTTAGTCCCTGGGAGCTCTGGGGATACTGGTTGGTTCATATTGTTGTTCCTCCTATGGAACTGCAAACCCCTTCAGCTCCTTGGTGCTTTTTCTAGCTCCTCCATTGGAGACCCTGTCCAGTCATTGGCTTGAGCATCCACCTCTGAAATTTGTCAGCCTCTGGCAGAGCCTCCCAGGAGGAAGCTGTATCAGGCTCCTTTCAACAAGCACTTGTTGGCATCCATAATAGTGCCTGGGTTTGGTGACTGTATATGGGACGGATCCCCAGGTGGGGCAGTTTCTGGATGGCCTTTCCTTCTGTCTCTGCTCTACACTTTGTCTTCATATTTCCTCCCTAGAGTATTTTGTTCCCCCTTCTAATAAAGACCAAAGCATCCACACTTTGTTCTTCCTTCTCATGACAGCTTCATGTGGTCTGTGAATTGTATCTTGGGTATTCTGAACTTTTGGGCTAATATCCACTTATTAATGAGTGCATACCATGTGTGTTCTTTTATGATTAGGTTACTTCACTCAGGATGATATTTTCTGGTTCCATCCATTTATCTAAGAATTTCATGAAGTCATTGTTTTGTTTTGTTTTTAATTAGATGTTTTCATCATTTACATTTCAAATATTATCCCTTTTCCTAGTTTCCTCTCCAACCCCCCCCCTATTCTGTCCCCCCTCCCCCTGCTTACCAACCCACCCACTCCTGCTTCTTGGCCCTGGCATTCTCCCTATACTGGGGCAGAGAACCTTCACCAAGGACCTATCCTCCCATTGATGACCAATTAGGCCATCCTCTGCTACATATGTATCTAGGGCCATGAGTCCCACCATGTGTTTTCTTTGTTGGACAGTTTAGTTTCTTGGAGCTCTGGGGATACTGTTTAGTTTATATTGTTGTTCCTTCTGTGGGCCTGCAAACCCCTTCAACTCCTTGGGTCCTTCCTCTAGCTCCTTCATCGGAAACCCTGTCCTCCATCCAATGGATGACTATGAACATCCACTTCTGTATTTGTCTGGCACTAGCAGGAGACAGCTATATCAGGCTCCTGTCAGCAAGCTCTTGTTGGCTTCTATAGTAGTGTCTGGGTTTGGTGGTTGTATATCAGATGGATCCGCAGGTGGGGCAGTCTCTGGATGGTCATTCCTTCAGTCTCTGATCAGAACTTTGTCTCTGTAACTCCTTCCATTGGGTATTTTGTTCCCCCTTCTAAGAAGGATAGAAGTGTCCACACTTTGGTCTTCCCTTTTCTTGAGTTTAATGTAGTTTGCAAATTGTATCTTGGATATTCCGAGCTTCTGAGCTAATATGCTCTTGTCATTGGTTGCATATCATGTGTGTTCTTTTGTGATTGGGTTACCTAACTCAGGAAGATGTCCTCCAGATCCATCCATTTGCCTAAAAATTTCAAAAATTTGTTGTTTTTAATAGCTGTGTTGTACTCCATTTTGTAAATGCACAGCATTTTTTATATCCATTCCTCTGTTGAGGGACATCTGGGTTCTTTCCAGCTTCTGGCTATTATAAATAAAGCTGCTATGAACATAGTGGAGCATGTTTCCTTATTACCAGTTGGAACATCTTCTTCTGAGTATATGCCCAGAAGTGGTATTGCTGGATCCTTTGGTAGTACTATGTCCAATTTTCTGAGGAACCACCAAACTGATTTCCAGAGTGGTTGTACCAGCTTGCAATCCTACCAGCAGTGGAGGAGTGTTCTTCTTTCTCCACAACCTCACCAGCATGTGCTGTCACCTGAGTTTTTAATCTTAGCCATTGACTGGTGTGAGGTGGAACCTTAGGGTTGTTTTGATTTGCATTTCCCTGATGATAGGTGCTTCTCAGCCATTAGATATTCTCCAGTTGAGAGTTCTTTATTTAGCTCATACCCCATTTTATAATAGGGTTATTTGTTTCTCTGGAGTCTAACTTCTTAAGTTCTTTGTATACATTGGATATTAGCCCTCTGTCGGGTATAGGATTGGTAAAGCTCTTTTCCCAATCTGTTGGTTGCCATTTTGTCTTAATGACAGTGTCTTTTACCTTACAGAAACTTTGCAATTTTATGAGGTCCCATTTGTCAATTCTTGATCTTAGAGCTTAAGCTATTGGTGTTCTGTTCAGGAGATTTTCCCTTGTGCCCACTTGTTTGAGGCTCTACCTCACTTTCTTATCTATTAGTTTCAGTGTATCTGGTTTTACGTGAAGGTCCTTGATCCACTTGGACTTGAACTTTGTATAGGGAGATAAGAATGGATTAATTTGCATTTTTCTACATGATAACCACGGTTGATCCAGCAATATTTGTTGAAAATGCTGTCTGTTTTCCACTGGATGGTTTTAGCTATTTTGTCAAAGATCAAGTGACCGTACTTGTGTGGTTCATTTCTGGGTCTTCAGTTGTGTTCCATTGATCTACCTGCCTGTCACTGTACCAATTCCTTGCAGTTTTTAATCACTATTACTCTGTAATACACCTTGAGGTCAGAGATAGTTGATTCCCCCTGAAGTTTTTATTGTTGAGAATAATTTTTTCTGTCCTTTTTTTGTTGTTGTTGTTGTTGGTTTTTGTTACTCCAAATTAACTTGCAAATTGCTCTTTTCTGACTCGGTGAAGAATTGAATTGGAATTTTGATGGGGATTCCATTGAATTTGTGGATTGCTTTTGGCAAGATGGCTATTTTTACTTCATCAATCCTGTCAAACCATGAGCATGGGCAATCATTCCATGTTCTGAGATCTTCTTCGATTTCTTTCTTCAGAGAAGTTCTTGTCATGTAGATCTTTCACTTGCTTGGTTAGAGTCACACCAAGGTATTTTATATTATTTGTGACTATAATGTAGGGTGATCTTTTGACTTCATCTTTTCCAATTTGTATCCCCTTTATCTCCTTTTGTTGTCTAATTGCTCTGGCTAGGACTTCAAGTACTATATTGAATAGGTTAGGGAGAGAGTGGGCAGCCTGGTCCAGTCCCTGATTTTAGTGCAATTGCTTTCATTTTCTCTCCATTTAGTTTGACTTTGGCTATGTTTTTGCTATATATTGTTTTTACTATGTTAATTATCGGCCTTGAATTCCTAATCTTTCTAAGATTTTTATCATGAAGGGGTGATGAGTTTTATCAAGTGCTTTCTCAGCATCTTATGAAATGATCCTGTGGGTTTTTTTCCTTTGCTTTTGTTTATATAGTGGATTACATTGATGGATTTCTGTTTATTGAACCATCCCTGCATCCCTGGAATGAAGCCTACTGGATCCTGATAGATGATGTTTTGATGTGTTCTTGGGTTTGGTTTGTGAAAGTTTTATCAAGTATTTTTGCATTGATATTCATAAGGGAAATTTGTCTGAAGTTCTCTTTTCTTTGGTCTTTGTGTTTTTAGGTATAAACATAATTGTGTCTTCATAGATCAAATTGGGTTGTGTTCCTTCTGTTTCTATGTTGTAGAATAGTTTGAAGAGTACTGGTATTAGATATTCTTTGAAGGTCTGATAGAATTCTTCACTAAACTTCTCTGGTCCTGGGTTCCTTTCATTTGAGAGACTTTTTAATCACTGTTTCAATGGTTTATCTGATCCTGATTGGACTTTGGTACCTGGTATCTGTCTAGAAAATTGTCTATTTCATCTAGATTTTCCAGATTTGTTGAACATAGGCCTTTGTTGCAGAATGTGATGAACTTTTAAATTTCCTCAGGTTCTGTTGTTACATATCCCTTTTCAGTTCTGATTTTGTTAATTTGGATACTGTCCCTGTGCCCTCTGGTTAGTCTGGCTAAGGGTTTATGTATCTTGTTGATTTTCTCAAAGAACCAGCTCCTGGTTTGGTTAATTCTTTGAATAGTTCTTCTTGTTTCTACTTGGTTGATTTCAGCCCTGAGTTTGATTATTTCCTGCCATTACACCTCTTGGGTATATTTGCTTCTTTTTCTTCTAGAGCTCTCAGATTTGCTGTCAAGCTGCTAGTGTATCTTCTCTCCAGTTTCTTTTTGGAGACATTCAGAGATATGAGTTTTCCTCTTTGGACTGCTTTCCTTGTGTCCCATAAGTTTGGGTATGTGTGCCTTCATTCTCTTTGAATCCTAAGAAGTCTTTAATTTCTTTATTTCTTCCTTGACCCAAGTTATCATTGAGCAGTGAGTTTTCATCTTCCATGTGTATGTGGGCTTTCTATTGTTTTTGTTGTTATTGAGGACCAGCCTTTGTCCATGGTCATCTGATAGGATGCATGGGATTATTTCAGTCTTCTCCTTTCTATTAAGGCCTGCTTTGTGACTGATTATATGGTCATTTTGGAGAAGGTACCATGAGGTTCTGAGAAGAAGGTATATTCTTTTGTTTTAGGATGAAATGTTCTATAGATATCTTTTAGATCCATTTGGTTTATAACTTCTGTTAGTTTTACTGTGTCTCTGTTTAGTTTCTCTTTCCATGATCTGTCCATTGATGAGAGTGGGGTGTTGAAGTCTCCATTATTATTGTGTGAGGTGCAATGTGTTCTTTGAACTTTACTAAAGTTTCTTTTATAAATGTCAGTGCCCTTGATTTGAAGCATAGATGTTCAGAATTGAGAATTTTTCTTGACAGGTTTTTTTTTTTCCTTTGATAGGGACTATGAAGTGTCTTTCCTTATCTTTTTTATAACTTTTGGTTGAAAGACCATTTCATTCAATATTTCAATGGCTACTTCAGCTTGTTTGTCGGTACCTTGTGCTTGGAAAATTGTTTTCCAGCCCTTTATACTCTGATGTAGTGTCTGTTTTGACACTGAGGTGTGTTTTTCTATGCAGCAAAATGCTGGGCCCTGTTTACTTATACAGTCCTTTATTCTATGTCTTTTTATTGGGGGAATTGAGTCCATTTGAAGTTAAGAGATATTAAGGAATAGTGATTTTTTCGTTCTTGTTGTTTTTGTTGGTAGACTTGTAATTAATTATGTTAATTCTTTTGAGTTTGTTGAAAGAAGATTACTCTTTTGCTTTTTCTAGGGTGTAGTTTCCCTCCTTGTGTTGAAGTTTTCCGTCTATTTCATTTGCAGGGCTGGTTTTGTGTTAAGATATTGTGTAAATTTGTTTTTGCCATGGATTATTTTGGTTCCTCCATCTGTGGTAATTGAGAGTTTTGTGGTATAGTAGCATGGGCTGGTATTTGTGTTCCCTTAGGGTCTATATGACATCTGCCCAGGATCTTCTGGCTTTTACAGTCTCTGATGAGAAGTCGGTTGTATTTCTTATAGTTCTGACTTTATATATTACTTGACCTTTTTCTCTTACTGCTTCTAATATTTTTTCTTTGTTTTTTACATTTGGTGTTTTGATTATTAAGTGATGGGAGGAATTTCTTTTCTGGACCAGTCTATTTGGAGTTCTGTAGCCTTCTTGTATGTTCATGGGCTTCTTTTTCTTTAGGTTAGGGAAGTTTTCTTCTCTAATTTTGTTGAAGATATTTACTGGCCCTTTAAGTTGGGAACTTCACTCTCTATTATACCTATTATTATCTTTAGGTTTGCTCTTTTCATACTGTCCTGAATTTCCTGGATGTTTTGTGTTAGGAGCCTTTTGCATTTTGCATTTTCTTTGACTGTTGTGTCAATGTTCTCTATGGAATCTTCTGCACCTCAGATTCTCTCTTCTATCTCTTGTATTCTGTTGGTGATGCTTGCATCTATGACTCCTGATCTCTTTCCTAAGTTTTCTACGTCCAGTGTTTCTCCATTTGTGATTTCTTTATTGTTTCTGTTTCAGCAAGATATCTGAAATATTTATGGTTAGTATATTAAAAATAGATATGTGTAATGTAGTATGTATAATTGACATATAGCTAATTCTCACTTTACCTATGTCCAGTGGCTCTGTACACCCTTCATAAATATTTTATATTTTAATTTCAAGTAGTTAGGAATCTTCAGAACTGATTTGCAATTGATAGGGTAGACTGAAAGCAGGCAAAACCAAGGCAGCACAGGACAGATCTACAGACCACGCAACAGGCACTATAGGACAGACTGACTGACCAGGCAATAGCCCCTACAGGACAGACTGACAGACCAGCCACCACAGGGCAGAGTATGAGACAGCCCATGTTGCAACCTCCTGAGAGCAGTTTTCTCTTCTCTAGGAAAATGCAGGGTTTAGAGATCCACAAAAACGTTTCCAGCACCGGGAAGTTATGGGTTTGAATTCATACTTTTAAGAGTAAAGATTGTAACACTTATTTATGAAAGTTATATTTCTTTGTATTGATTAAGTTGGCGTAATTAAAGTAAATAGACAGTGGGTAAACTGAGAATGAATCATAAAAAAAAGGAAGGGAAGTTTAGTATCAGCCAGATTTTGGGATGCTTATTTCAGTGAATCTACGCAAATCAATTTCTAAAATTACAAGTTTTTCTTCAAAGTCTTGTTAGAATTTTAAAAGTCGTTAGTATTTAAAGAACATATGAAATCTATCCAGCGCTTCACCCTAAAAGTGCCAGTCAGTTCTCTTTTCTGAATCCTCACATCCAAGAAGACTCCTTAATTAGCCTATCAGAAGGCAGTAATGATCAATATTACTATTTATTGTATTTACTTTATCTGTGTACCTCACAGCAACCGTGCAAGGAAGTTTATGTTTTACAAGCAAGAACATAATCACTTTCAGTCAACTTGCTTCGGTTCACACAGAAACTCTGAACCAGGATTTGAACCTACTTGCCTTATCTCTAGTCACTGAGCTCTGTGTCTCCAAGTTCAGGCACATTGTTTTATGTTACATATAGCTCCCTGGACACTGGAACCCACTGTGGTAGCAAGAATGCATAGACACCCATTTGTCTGTTGAGTTTTGAATATAGCAGTAGATCAGTTCTTGTTTCATCTATTGCACCATGCATAGTTTTGTTGTTGTGTTTCATTTTGAAAACTTAAATAGAATATATTCTAACATTCACAAACAAATACCTGACAGGAGAAGCTTGGCAGGTGAACCACTCCCCAGTGGTAGCCTTTTAGACACCAGAAAGGCATGTTTTCAGACAGTGCATTTACAACTCTGCTCGGATGATAACGTTTTAAAAAATAAATAATGTGATTTTTTTATATCTCTTCCTTTTTTAACATATAGATTAGAATCTCCATGTCTTTTATCTATTGGTAACTGTTAGAAGTGAAGTCATTTAAGCAGTAGAAATATCAAACATGCCCTCTGAATAATCGTGGTCATAATTTTCTGTCTTCTACAACTATTACTGCCATCCCGACTGTCACCAGCCTTAATTCTTCATAATGACTAAATATAAGTTATTCGATTCTGCCTCCTCTTAACCTATTTCAGAGACTTTCTTCAGCAGTTAAAATGCTATCCAAAATGCTATTTTCTTCATACAGTTCCTGAAATACTTACCAGTTTTAAATAAACAACATTTTTCCCCCTTTGGAAGCCGGACTTTACATTTCATTTTTGGCAGAAATGTTAGTATCTGATTTTGAGTAATTCTATTATAAAAGCCTTTGACTGCCTAGCAAAAGAAGAGTTCTTAGCACTGATAAGTTATACAGGAATGTATCAATAATGCAGAAGGAATTATCTAGAAAAAGAGTATGGATGGATTTTCTGTCCCTATGCTATTTCCTTTTGCGTGTGTGTGTGTGTGTGTGTGTGTGTGTGTGTACGCGCGCACACGCACAGTCCGTGTATGTATTTATGTGGCTTTGTTTATAGGGTTGTCCATGAAGACCAGAGGATGACATTGGGTATATTCTATTGTTTTTTTTTCCACCCACCCAACTTTTTTCATTAATTTATTTATTTCTTCACTTTACATCTGGTTCTAGATCCTGTCCTCTCCTCCCAGTCTCACACTCACAAATCCCTCCCTTATTACTGCCTCCTCCTCTCCTCAAGGAAGGAGAAGCACATCGGCACATCCCTCCCTCCCCCTGCTTTGGGTACCTACCCACCTGGGGCATCTAGTGTGAGCAGGCTAAGGGCATTCTCTCCCATTGAGCCCAAGCAGTAAGTCCAGGTAGAGGAAGGGGATCCAATGGCAAGCATCAGAGTCCCAGACAGCCCCTGTTCCAATTGTTAGGGTTCACACATGAAGACCAAGCTACACATCCGTTACAAATGTGTGGAAGGCTTAGGTCTAGACCCTGCATGCTCTTTGGTTCACCCAGCCAATTTTTTGACACAGGATCTCTCATTAATCGTGAAGCTCGGTAATTCAACTAGACTTGTCCAGCAGTCTTTTAAGATATTCCTGGCTCCCTTTCCTCACTGCTGTAATTCCAGACACACTCAACCTTCTTGTATTTATGGATGTACTATAGCTGTCTTCAAACACACACCAGAAGAGGGCACCCAATCCCATTACAGATGGTTGTGAGCCACCATGGGGTTGCTGGGAATTGAACTCAGGACCTCTGGAAGAGCAGTTGGTGCTCTTAATCACCGAGCCATCTCTTCAGGCCTACACTCAACCTACTCTCTAAGCCATCTCCCCAGCCAGCGACTCCATACCATTTTCTAGTAAGTAATAAGAGTAGAAATTACTCAAATCCCAGCAACCACATGGTGGCTCACAACCATCTGTACAGCTACAGTGTACTCATGTACATAAAACAAACAAATATTTTTAAAAAAATAAATTACTAGGTGTATGTTTTATAGCTGATCCATTTGAAAACATACTTTTCAATGAATTACTTAGTGTTATAAGCCCTTACCTCTAGACAAACTGTCTTATAAGGGTGTTAATTATATTTACTACTATACTTTATTGCTTTTGGTTCACGACTAGAGTAAGAATAAATATATATTGCAAAAAGGAGAAACTTATTCATAGTGGTTTATGCATAGAATAGTCTGAAAGATTTGAACTTCCTGGCAAAGAGGAAATGAGCTCTAGAGATATTTATACATATTCATAGCTTCCTGACTTCAAAGTTAAATTTCAGAGGTGATACGGTTAGATTTTACTGTCTTTTGGGTATCTTGAGCAGGAAAAATGCTTGTTAAGTACCTCGTGTTCATAACAGGCAAAAGGGAACATGGTACAGGTCACTGACTGGTTCTCATTTAGCTTCTTTTGTCTTTACTTAGAGAATTAATTGTGTCCTGATTTATGATGCTGTTGAAGTAGAATGGTTAGGTAAAATACTGAATTACAGGGCAAATGTAAATGTTGTAATTTTCAAAAAGCAGTGTTGCTTGAAGTGTTAGAATGGGTTAAAGCAGGGTAGTTTGTAGCTCATACTGCAGAACTCCGTGACTATATAGTTTTCAAAGATTCCTGTCATTTTAACCCAGGCAATATTAGCGTGGTGAGTAGTAACTTTCATTTCAGACACAAAAGAAAACATCCCAAGGATCTGAGAACTAAAAACATGAAAGATAAGACATCATTAAAAGTCTAATAAGCCAGCCTTATTATCACAGTAAATCACAGTGGGGCATACGCTCCTTCTGCCTACTACTGAAGAGCTGCACTAGTGGATGGTTCTCACACCCTGAGGTTTCTCCTGCCTCAAAAATTTATAGCAGTTTAATTACTTAGATTTTATGAGAAGCTTAGTACAAATTCTCAGACAATTTGGGAAAGGTCTTTATGCCTTAAACACATTATGACTTGTTAGAACAAACATTCAGAGTTATTGGGTGGCTCTGATTTCACAGAATGGTGGAAAGCACCCCCCAAATATGTATTTTAATAACATTATTTAACTTTTGACTAATATAAAGCTGTTTGTATAGTTAGCTGTTCACCTTTCCAAGTGGGAAACAAGGTATTGTTATTTTTTCAGGGAAGTAGGCATTTAAGGATATCCCTAACACTTCCTTCATCTGGCACCTGATTCATTAGAAGATAGCTATGCTTGTTTTTTAAATAGGTAGTTTTTATATGCAACCTATTTGTGGAGAATTCTTGTGGGAAAACTCTGCTAATTAAGGTCAAAGTCTACCATTGACCTCATACCCTCTAAGCTCAGAGCAATATGGAACACTCTCTTCATTAACAGGGCTTCTCCTTCTCTGATCTTATCTATGGAATTTACCACCTCCCCCCACCCCACACTCACACACTTCTTTTTTAAAGATATATTTATTTATTTTATGTATATAATTACATTGTCTTTAGACACATCAGAAGAGGATGAGGACATTGGATTCCATTACAGATGGTTCTGAGCCCCCATGTGGTTGCTGGGAATTGAACTCAGGACCTCTGGAAGAGCAGTCACTGCTCTTAACTGCTGTGCCATCTCTCCAGCCCTCCTCCCAGCCCCCCACTACCCACCCCAGTCCCACACATACGTACACCTACCTCTACTGAGGAAGGGCGTTTATCCTTAGTTAGACTGCTGGATGAACTTCTCCTCTCCTGGTTGGAAGCAGATCAGCTGGCAACTCAGGTTCTGGAATGCTTCCCCATGTTAATGAGGCTTTTCAGTACTCTAAACCTCCACCCAATGACCTTTGCTCCTCCTGGATGTGCCCATCCCCAGCCCCCCAGATTGTATAAGCCTTAGATCCCCCAGGTGAGGTTGATATGATCCCCCAAAGCTGGTCCTGGTGCGAGCATTCACCTAAGGTACTCGCAGGGCTCATGAACTCCTGGTCTGTCATCTCTGCTCCCTTCACCCTCCTGGACTAATAGAGGCCAATGATCTCCAAAGACAGGACAGCCACGAATTCTGACAGTCCTGCAGTCCCGCAGAATGAGTTTATATCTTTGGAATATACTTAAAAAACAAAAACAAAAAACAAAAAACAAACTTGATTCTTAATTTTCTTAACTAAAGAGAAACAGATACCTGCAGGGGAATGTCTTTTCTTGTCCTGTTATTTGGTATTCATATGCTTCATGGACCTTTATAGGGACCGTGTTCTTTAGGTTAGTTAGGGAAAATATGTTCCACAGTTTTGCTGAAAATATTTTCTGTATTTTTGACATGAGTTTCTTCTCTTCACTATTACGATTACCACATGATCTTTACATAATTGTCAGGATTTTTGGGTGGTTTGGTGTGTGTGTGTGTGTGTGTGTGTGTGTGTGTGTGTGTGTGTGTGTGTATAGTATTGCTATCTGGCCTTGCGTTTGTTGGGTGGTTGTTCTCTGTTCCTTGGTTGCCCCTTTTACTTCTTAGGAGAGTGTGTAACTGACTGTATCACCTGGTAGAGAATTCTTTTGTGATCCTTCCAGGCATGGGCACGCTTAGTCCTAGACAGAATGTGTTTCTAGGTATTGGCAGCTAACACTGAGGCCTGGGGATGACCCAGAAGAAAGAGAGATCTGCCACCTGAGAGAGGAAAGCTAGGCGTGGCACCAGGATCTGTGCAGACCTGGAGAAATCAGGCAGAGAGCTAGGTGAGGCACGAGGATCTGTGTAGACCTCGGGAAATCAGGGGGAGAGGAGTGAGAAGCCACAGCTGGTGGGCAGCTACAAAACTGGGCGTAGGACTCAGGAACTGGAATTGGTAGCAGAAAAGGCAAGACAGCCTTCCTGATTCCCTGGCCAGCATGGCAGGTGGGATTCCTGGGAGGGACTTGGGAGTTTGTAGCTGAGACAAAAGGATGGGGTCGTGGAGGAAGACTGTAGGAAACAAATCTGTGTGATCTGGGTGTAGTCAATTGCATTTTTTATTTTAAAGATAAACTATTAAAATCCATGATCTTAAAGTAATGAAAATCTTTTTCTGAATATTTTCATTCTTTTGTACTTGTGGGGTTTGGTTCCAGAACTCATCTAGATAGTCATAATGTAGCCATGACTCACCTTGACACACCTTGTTAGATTAGGGGATTGTACTTCAACACTAAAATTGGTAATTACAAAGAAACGTGAAAAAATTTAGTATACCAAATCAAGGCACCAATAGAGAGAATGCCTGCATTCTATGCTATTGAGTACATTCTTAAACCCTCAAATTATAAAAAAAAAAAAAAAAAAGGAAGGGGTGGCTATCTCTCTCTGATAATTAAATGCTCTTATAAATATTTTTATGAGCAAGAAAAGATATTTTCTAAACTTTCTGAAACAAAATAACTTAGTTTTAGTTATGACACTAACATTTAGAAATAGGAAAATAATAGATCAATCCTCATGAATATACATGGATTTTATTGTGGGCTCTGAATGTAAAAAAAAATGAGGAAGAGATATGAATGAGCATAAAGCTATTGAGTAATTCAGTAAGGTTGATATAGTCCATACTCATACATTAACAATATAAAAATATTCAAATACCTTTTTAAAAGAAAATGAAGTTAAAGAAATCATTCATTGTCATACCATAAGAAACACTCCCCTGTCAGTCCAGTAAAAGGTAAGTAAGCTGACAGCTACCATGTGACATTTAAGGGAATTGTTTTAAAGAAATAGACTTAAGCAAAGGTATGTTATCACAGATTAGAGAACTCCACACTGTAAGAGTATGCATTTTCATTGTAAGAAAAATCTGGAAATTTTTTTGACAGTTGACAAAAGATGCACTACTAAATCTGCAAATGCAAAGGGGCAAGAATAGAATTATCATGAAAGAGAAGCTGGAGTGGTTGAAGTTTGTACTTACAAGACCAGCGTCACTGCAGATCCTTAGTAATTTTGTGATGGTCATTTCCCAGCAAGACAGAGAGAACACAGTTGTGTACAAACAGGTTTACAGTTATAAAGTCATGTATTATAAGAAAGATATCCAATGTAGTGTGACGGAAAACCCATGAATTTGTGTCTTACCTCCTACCATGTACAAGAGAGCAAATGAATTACTACTAATGGGGAACATAGTACTTTGAAAATAATGTATAGGTATTCATTGTTAGACAAGAATATCTTAGAGCAGAAGATGAAGTAACTATACTCGAAGAAATAAATGAGCTATATTAACATTAAAAACTTGTTTGCTAAGTGATACTTCTAAAACAATAAAAAGAAAAGCACCCATTTGCTAAGACTTACTTGCTTTCTCTATATTTAGCAAAGTGCCTGACCCACAAGTAGAAAGAACTTCAACAAGACAGTAACAGTAAAGCACATAATCAAATACCAAAGGAAGAGGAGAAAACTGGGCACTGTCACTTAATATCCAGTTCCATTAAACGTAGGAAGATGCACTAACTACCATAATCTCTAATACATTATAAAATAAAAGTGTTTCTCTACGAGGCCTCAAGCAGGATACCCAAGGATACACATCTAGGCCCAGGGGTAAAGAGCGTGTTTAGCATTGTGACTGCTGGGGGTGAGCATGTACTTCTTACTCATGAGAGCAGCTACTCGGCATCTGTGAAAGAGGGTGGGGCCTAACACATACTGCAGCAGTTTCAAGAAAATGTCCTCTCTTAGAAGGCTGTCTTGACAACTCTCAGGGAGTACCTCAGAAGACTGGTGTCTTAAAATATTTCTGTTCTGTATTTTCCTCATTTACACACTTTGTGATGACTCATAGATGTCTCCTCATGAATTGTGCATTTTCTGTATATATTATTTAATAAAAGTTCCAGTTACACTAATGGCAAAATTGAGTCATCCAAATTAAGGAGTATACTAAAATGGTGACAGATTTTTAGCATGTATGATGAAAGTCAGAAATGTGTCATGCTTAAAGATGGCTAGCATAAATTTGGCATGTCTGGCACTTTAGATGATTATGTTAATTCAGAATTTTCTTGTATCTTGTAAAATTTGCCACAACGTTATGAGTCCTGGATTTCTGTAAGTATGTCTTAATGACTCAGCAGAGAATCCTTTTCTTAAGGTTCCTTTATGTTTATTACTCCAGCTGTTGGACTCTTGAATAAACAGTTAAGGAAATTTGCAAAACCTACCATAGATTATGTTGTTGCTTAATTTTGATATCTATGTTTAAGATAATTTGGTCATTTTTTGTCGAGTACTAGCAAAACATGTTTGCATTTGTATCTATTACTATATTAATATGACACAGATGTAATCATGGTCTCAGTATCATAATTTAGATCTAATTTTGAATATAAACATTTTGTGATATTAACCAACTTCTATAACATGGAAATCTTAGGAAAATTTCTGTATTTGTATCATTGAGAGAAATTCACATGCCACAAGAAGGTTCATATGGCACTTAAATGTACATTTGATTTTGATTATTTTTGTTAAAATTGCAAATGAAGATTTGTTTCTATTGTATATAGCTTCCCAGACTACCCTGTAGGAGCATGTTTGTTAGGTAAACCTTGTGTTTAGATAGCTGTAGTCAGTCCCGGAGCAGTTTCTACTCCTGTCTGAGGCTAACACCTCTCTCTTGCTTATGTGCTACATCGTTTCCCTTCTTGCATATGCTTGCATAACACTCCAACTGTTCTCTGTATTTTCAATGTCATTACAAAGTGTTGCCTTCTGTAACTCATTCTCTTTAGAAGTGTAGCTATCTGGAGTATAAAAATATTTTTCTCTCTAAAATTCTATAATAGAATGCTGATTAGGCTAGCACATATAGGTCTTGTGCATGTAGCTGTGCTGCTGAGTCCATTGGTACAGCACCAAATCATGTCTGAAAGACAGCTTTGCACAGCATTCCTTATTATTCTTTAGCTCTTGTAGTCTTTTTCACCCCTCTACTGTGATGTTCTCTGAGTCTTGGAGGAGGTGATACAGATGTCCCAAGTAAATACCTTCATCCTTCAGGTTGAGGCTTGTCAGATTGCTTTATATTTCATTTCTGTCCATCTATGATGCTTGCCGGCAACTTTAGTTTCCAAAATATCGTGTTTGCCAGCTACACTAAATCTAATAGTGAAAAGGTGGGGAATAGGCATCAACTCGTGGGTACATGAGACAACTTCCTGAACAGAACATCAGTGGCTTGGACACTAAGGTCAGGAATTCATAAATGGGACCTCATGAAACCGAAAAGCTTCTATAATTCAAAAGACACCAACATCAGCACAAAACAAGAGCCTATAGATTGGGAAAAGATCTTCACTGACCCTATATCCAAAAGAGAACTAATATCCAAAATATATAAAGAACTCAAGAAGTTAGACACTGACAATCCAAATAACTGAATTGAAAAATGGGGTACAGAGCTAAACAGAATTCTCAACAGAGGAATCTCAAGTGGCCGAGAAGCACTTAAACAGTGTTCAACATCCTTAGTCATCAGGGACTAACAGACCAAAACTAGTCTCAGATTTCACCTTACACCCCTCAAAATAGCTAAGGTTAAAAGACAGCACATGCTGGCATGATTTTGGAGGAAGACAAACACTCCTCCACTGCTGGCGGGAGTGCAAACTTGTACAACCACTCTGGAAATCAATTTGGTGGTTTTTCAGAAGATTTGGAATAGTTCTATACATTAAGAGCCAATATACCAGTCCTAGGAGTATGCCCAAAAGATGCTCCACCATACCACAATGACACCTGCTCAACTATGTTCATAGCGGCTTTATTGGAAATAGCCAGAAACTGGAAACAACTTAGATGTCTCTCAACTGAAGAATGGATACAAGAAATGTTGTATATCTACACAATGGAATACTACTCAGCCATTAAAACCAAGGACATCATGAATTTCACAGGCAAGTGGATGGAACTAAAAAAATATCATCCTAAGTGACGTAACTCAGAACCAAAAGGACATACATGGTATGTACTCACTTATTCATGGATTTTAGCCATAATGTACAGGATAACCATGTTAAAATCAACAGACCCAATGAAGTCAAATAACAAGGAGAGGAAAAGAGAGGATGGTTGAATCTTTCTCAGAAAGGAAACAAGATAGATATCAGAGGTTGGTGGTAGTAGGGAACTGGGTGGAAGAGGGGATGGGGACAGGAGCAGGCCAGCACAGGGATCATATGTGGAGAGAATAGGGGATAGAAAGTAGATTGGCTGAGGAGCGGGTGCAATCTCTAGGATGTGCCAGAAACCTGGGATGGGGAGATGCCACAGAGGGCTTAAGGGGATGACTATACCTGAGATATCTAGCAGTAGGGGATATGGATCCTGAAAGTGATCACTTCCTGTAGCCAGGCAGGACTCCCAGTAGAAGGATAAAGACAGAAACCCACCCACAAAGCCTTCTACTCAAAATGTGTCCTGCCTACAACATGTGCAGGGACAAAGAGCATCTGAGGGAATGGCCATCCAATGACTGCCCCAGATTTAGACCCATCCCATGGCCAAAAGCCAATCCCCAGCACTATTAATGATGTTCCATTGTGCCTACAGATAGGAGCATAGCTAACATAACTGTCCTCTTAGAGGCTCCACCCAACAGCCAATGGGAAGAGATATAGAGACTCATATTCTCTGCAGTAGATGAAACCTGGAGAGTCTTAATTAAAAAATTTTGAAAGATTAATGGACCCGAAGAGGATAGAGACTCCACAAGAAGACTAACAGAGTCAACTAACCTGGACCTAGAGACTGAACCACCCACCAAAGAGCCAACAGGGACTGGACTTAGGCCCCTGCACAACATATGTAGCAGATGAGCAGCTTGGTCTTCATGCAGGTCTTCCAAACAATTGGAGCAGGGTCTGCTGAACCTGTTAACCTAATGACCTACCTGTGGATCCCACACAACTAAGTGGACACTGGTCTCAGTGGGAGAGGATGTGCCTAGCCTTGCATCAACTTGATGTTTGTGGGATAGAGGGATGGGGGTTGGGGGGGTTGGTACCCAAAGGGAGGCTTCCCGTTCTCAGGGGGATAGGGGAAAGTCTTACATGAGGGGTACTAGGAGGAGAGGAAGGGCTGATATTGGGTTGTAAGGTGAATAAATAAATTTAATTAAACAAAACCAAAATAATCATAATACAACTTGTTCCTTTGAGTTTTTATATTCTCCAAAGGTGCATCATATCCTGCTCTTACTTATGTTTCTTCCTTTAAAAACAAAACAAAACAAAACAAACCAGCAAAACCACACACATTTAGATGGTTCTTTATTGCTATTTTTAACCCTCATGGAGACAGATAATTACCAGAGCCAGGGAGCTAAATGAAGAGTAATTGGACAGATTACAGGGCCTAACGAGTACTGAGCATGACCCGAGGCACACATTTTATTCTAGAGGAGTTTTCAAGTTGATGGATTTAAAAGTAATGTTTCAAGAGAACTCACAATATCTAACATCTTGTTCATTATCACTCCCCTTTGTTATGCTTTGTTATCATTGAAGTTTTTTTCCAAATACATTTGTTTTCTCATATTGAGCCAACAGGCACAAAAATAATCCCTAGGAGTTATTCTTGAGTATGTAGCTTCCTCCGTTTCTACTGATCTTTTGGGTTTGTAGTGAGGTACTTTGCTGAGTGAGGCTAAGTACTAGTGGACATCTAGATGTGGGAACCTAAGAACATAAGCTTTGCATTGTCCTAATGAGTGTGCAAATGAAGCTCAGAAAGAAGGATCCTACGTTTTATCTCTACCACATGTTCTTTGGTGACTGGCCCAGGTTGGCAAGTGTTGTCAGATTGTCAGTGTCCAGTGCTTAACATAATGTGTTATTTAGGTATCATTGTATCTCTTAGGGAGAATTAGTCAGCTTCATAGATATGGAATTAAAGATGCAGAGAGAGTAATTTGCTCAGGATCCTATAGGAACTGGATTTTTTTTTTTAATCCTGGGAACTGATACATGATTTTTAAATGGTAGTTTAATGGTGAGTGATACTTTTAAAATATGCATTATTCTGGCATTCCCTGGCTTATGTATTGAAATATTGTGCCCTGGTTTTCAGTGTATAGTCTTTGCTATGACGTCTGGCCAGATGTGGAATCATATCCGTGGACCTCCATATGCTCATAAGAACCCACACAATGGACAAGTGGTAAGTTCATTTTCTATCCATCGATATTATAAGCATCCTTTCATTTACTACTTCTCTCTCATGTATACACACTTGGCATAAACACATCATATGGATTACTTTAGGATAAGGAATATTTTGTCATGACTTCATAAAATTGTGCACCCTACTGAAAGCACACGTGCACTTAGGGTATTTTTTACAAGTTTGTAAGTTACTGTGACAACAATATGAAATAAACTATGAGAAAAAATTTGAACACGTTATACCTTGAAACGTTAATTTCAATATTGTTAAGAATCTAACATCATATTAGATTTTTAAGAAACCTAAAAGAGTGGATTTGAAAAAATTGTAGAATGTATGTATTATTAAATAAGGAGTAGAATTTATTAGTCATAACTCCCAAATTCACATAGCCTTTTGAATTGCTTTTTTGGTTCTTGTTTTTTTGTTTTTTTGATGGGAAGGAAGTTCTGTAATACATTAGCATAGCAACTTCCCCCCTGACAGTTTAATATTACATTTGTGAATATTGAAAATATTTGAAGGTGTGCTTTATTTTCCTTCAGGTCCATAGACTTCTCACTGTCATCACTGTGTACCAGCCCTGTTTTTTTGATTAGTTGTTGAAATACTTTAGATGGTGCTCCACCTTACTCCTCCTCATGTGTAAATATTCCAGTCTGTAGTCAGTAATAGATACTGTGGTGTTGCTGTAACCTACACACTTGGCAGGAACAGCCCAAGAAGAAAGGTTCATGTGTGTTCACAGTTTAAGGGTATTTCAGTAGGTGAGAACAGGACCGTGAGGTTGAAGCTGTTGCCACAGTTGTAGACAGGGAAGCAAAGAAAGTAGGCTACGGAGCAGGAGGGGCAGTGAAACATCGCTAAGGTCCTTGTGACCTAAGCTCCCAGCGACCTCTGCATGTTAAGGTGTTAGAGCCTCTCAGAAGGATACCTCTAAGTGTGGAACAAATGCTCAAAATGTGAATCTGTGGAAGACATCCAACTATAACACTCGGCCCCTGACATCCGAGGTCTTATAACCATCTCTAAATAGAAAATGCATTAAAATTTCTTATAAAACTTGTTAAGACTATTTAGACATCCCAAGAACAGACATTAAAGGAAATGTCTTAGATGTGTGCCCCAGCCAAATTAAAAATAAAAAAATAATAAAAAAGGAATATCTCAAATAAATATTCATATTCCAGAGGGAGGAATGGGAGACTATGACCACAGGAAACCCAGCAGAGTGACTTTAAGTCTGTGCTTAGTGCCATCATGTGGACTTGACTGAGCTTGAGCAGCCTGGTGTGCACGTGCAACTTGACCTGGGAAATCTTTCGCTGGGGGTCCTGATGAAGGGCAAGCCTGCTGTTTTTTCTTTATGAAGAGAAGTCTTTTAAATGGATTTTTCGTTTTATACCCTGCTTTTTTCAGTGAGTGGAGTTTACCCCCATGTTGCTTTTCATACTGCCCTTTTTTTATAGACAGTACAGTTTGTTGTTATTGATGTTGCTCAAACAATTACAGATGCTATTGCCTGATCTTTTTGGCCTGTGATATTAAATTCACTGCTTTCTAATCAAATTCTATGTATTTTGCATTTCTCTCCTCCACTTTCTGCTCCCAGGTTTTTTTCTTATTTTTTAAATGACCATTCCAAGGCCTGAGCACTGTAAGACCATTAGCCTATCCCTTTAACATGCTCTCACTCACCTTTGCAGGTAGACTTTATGGCAAAGTGTGGCACGTTGGCCCATGGTCCAGACCCTGATGGAGTCTTTATTCTCATCTGGACCTAAGGAACACAGTGTAGTGTCTGTGTTTCTGTCAGCCTCTGGTCTTCTGAAATACCCCCGTGTCTTCCCGTTTAGTTGAGGTAATGGTAGATGCTTTATGGGTTCTTTTACCTTAGTATCTTAGATTCACATTGCATGATAAGCTCCAAAAGACTAAGAGTCACATAGTCAACACATTGTCAGGAACTACCATCCTGGAACTAGTTTCATTGGTTAGTCACTCTTGTGCTGCACACACCAATAGTCTAAGAAGCACCTTATGGTTCTTTTAAAAATGTTCTCGGCCATTAGTATATGAGGCGAGTTCAGTCTTACTGAGTTGTCACTATTACCACTATGAGTAACAGCCATTCACCCAAATCAGCAATGCTGATACCACTCAGAGTTTCCCGAGCTGCATGTAAACTGTTTTACGTATCTTAAAGGTTATGATTAGGAAACATTATGGATCATGGTCATACGCCTTGGTCCTGTGTTTTTAAGCCATAGGGGTAGGACACACATGTGTATGACTTGTAGCTGGAATGTACAGTAATAATAGCTCCATGCTTAGTTCCTCATGCTAACATCCACTGAAGTGTCCACCAGCAGAGTACAGAAGGAAATTGTAGGATGAGACAGTGAGGCACATACAACAACGCTGCTGTACATGCAACAGTAAAGACGTATCTCTGTAATGGAAAGTGAAGCCAGACAAGGAAATGGATCCGTTGTCAGATTTCATTTATCCATGTTGAACTCTGTATGTTAGTCCTCAAAAGCAGCTGCTCCCATGCAGGGCAGAGGACATACAGTAAGTCACTCAGGTGGCTTCTGCCTGCTGTTTTAATCTACATGTCACATACAGAGTTACACTGGTGAGAATACATCTCAGTATATATATGCTCTGTGTGTGTGTGTGTGTGTGTGTGTGTGTGTGTGTGTGTGTGTGTGTGTGTAAAATACGAAAAGGAAAGGAAAGCATTCCCTTTGCATACCATACTATAAGTGTCCTTTGAAAAATAAAAGCTTTAAGTAAATGTTTAAAGATATGTTGTTTACAATGCCTGCTACAGTTTTTCCGCATTAAATGATTTTACTATAGCTAATCCTAAGAAGTATTAATGAAAGTTAAATTTAAACCTTCCCCAGAATTCTATTGGAATGGATATAGGTGACTTGCTCAGTTTTGTGCTCACAGACGTCTCAGAATTCAGTTGGTATTTCTCATCAGTGTAGGTCTGTCTCTTATTACATCGGAGTATTTGGACTTCACGTGCCAGAGCTTATAGTATCTTATCATAGCTCATGTTCTCCATACCTTCATAGGTTGCTGTGTCTGTGACAGAACAGCAAACTTGGCCTGCTCACTACGGCCTCCTACTGCTCAGTACTGGGCTTTGTTCCCCAGTATACACAGCCGAATCCCAAATAGTCGGTGGACATTATCTGGATGTAATAATTCCTCATTGGTGAAACTTTGCAGGTACATGTAGGGGGGCTGTCTATTCTATTCCACATCGGATTTCTCTGTTCTGCCAGTCAGCATTTCAGGAAAAGATGCCCAAACTGTAGAACTCAAGCCGTGCAGCCTAGCATGGTTTGTAGAACAATTGGGTATATTTGTGGCTGCTATAACTGCAGTGACAACTCTCATGTCAGATAGCTTAAGGCCAGACTGCTGCTAAATGTTCAATGATACGAACTGTAACCACAAAGTAGGAAAATTACCCATTCCACATGGCGACTGTAAAATGAGAAAAGCTCTCCTGTAAATCTGAGAAAGTCTGATGGTTGACTTTTTACAAAAAGCATAGACCTCCTGAGCAGAATTTAGGTAAGGGAATGCTGCTGCTGCTGCTGCTGCTGCTGCTGCTGCTGCTGCTGCTGCTGCTGCTGCTGCTGCTGCTGCTGCTGCTGCTGACATTAGCTAGAACTAGTCATGTGCTGTTATTAGGGATTGTTAACCTTTAAATCTCTAAATAAATGGGGTGACTTCTCACTGGGAACACATACATATCAATACTATTATAGTATGTAATGTAAAGAAAATAGCATGTAATTGATAGATGATGTGTCGCTCTCAACTTCTTACTCTGTATTTAATCATGTAAGTTTTGAATGGGACTAAAAGGACTGGCAAAAAAAGGCTTAAAAAATAAAATAACATTCTATGATGTTTTGGGTTTTTTATTTCATTTTCAATTATTTATGTATAAATGCTATCTTTAATCCAGTGTTTTTGTTCACATTTTCACATATTGTGAAATAACAGAGACTTAAAAGGAGCTGAAAATATTAATAAAGTTCTATTTCAATGTGAATGGATATGAGGAATGTAGGAGGATTAATACTGCAGGAGGAGAAAGCTGTGGCTGGTTGCAAGTTTCTTTCTCTCTATTACGATGGCTGTGTAGTCACACAAGTCGAGTACTAATGATCTCTTAACAGCATGAAAGTCATCACAAAGGCAATCATTACTGTGTACCTAAAGGGAAACTGTGCAACTCATGGTTACATGGGAAACACGCTCTCTGTTGAGTAATAATCATTTCAAAGAAAAACACCTAACATAAAATAAAGGTTATACTTAGGTTATTACTCCCACTCAACAAATACATCATTCTGTTTAAGATTTAGATGTCAGCTCTTGCCTGGGAGTGATGGATGTTGGTTATACATAATCCAGGGCTTGTCCTGCTTGGCAAATGAGTTCTGCATATTCTGAGTGTCCTGCTCCCATGTTTACACATGCAGAAGCAATAGGAAGTAACATTGCTGCTGGTTGAGGCTGGGTGACCCACTGTACCCTTACGTTTTCATAAGCATCGTGTTCATGACTCAGACTTTACTCACGCGGACTCTCATCTCTAATTATAAGTTGGAAATTGTATGTACTTAAATATTGTGACCTTTTGTTTAGGAATGTTTACAAATGCCGTTCAGTGTTATGTACAACAAGAATGTTAACTTTAAATTTTAAAAACTAACAAAGCCAGAAATAAAATTGATATAGAAAAGATTGACAGAAAATTTGTACTAGGTTTTCTGTCCTCTGCTTGGTTTGTCTTTTATTTTTCCATGCAGTAAACATTTCTTGAGAGGGCATTAAATATCAGGTGCAGTGTTTGGTACAGCGCCATTGTGGGACCTATAAACTAGAGAGGACTGTGACGTGTGCTGTGGGTACTCAGAAACTCTCATCTCTAGAACCTTGCTTCTCACTGTGCTGTTGGCAGTAGGGTTGTTTGAAGTTTTGTCCTAGTTCCACTGGATAGAGAGGAAAGGGGGTGTGTGGTTATATAGTTCTTAATAAGGTAGACATCAGGATACCCTGAGACAAGTTGATTGCTTTGATTTTGATGTAGGACATTATAAAATGAGATAAGACATGTATGTATACATTTGGTAGAATATTTAGGAAGGTCTCTTTTAAGAAAACTATATTAAATATTCTCATTAAAAACATTCTTGTAAATAATATGGGGTATGTAATCTCAGCTATTCAAGAGGTTAAGATGGGAAAATTAAGAGTTCAAAGCTTTCTAGACAACAGTGAGTCCAAGCCTAGCTTAGGCAACACAGTGAGACCCAGCTGTGAGATGAAGCAATGGAAAGAGGGCTGAGATACTGGCAAGGAGACTCAGACAGGAAAGATGACTGCTGCCAACCCTGATGCCTAATGGATCTCTGTGATGGCTGGTTTTATATCAACTTGATACAAGCTAGAGTTATCTGAAAGGAGGGAATCTCAAGGGAGAAAAATGCCTGCATAAGATCTGGCTGTAGGGCATTTTCTTAATTGGTAATTGATGAAGGAGAGCTCAGTCCACTGTGGGTGGGCCCACTCCTGGACTGGTGGTCCTGCGTTCTATAACAAGTAGGCTGAGCAAGCCAATAAGCAACATCCCTCCATGGCCTCTACATCAGCTCTTGCCTTCAGATTCCTGTCCACTTTGAGTTCCTGTCCTGACTTCCTTTGATGATGAACAGTGCTGTTGAAGTGAAAGCTGAATAAACCCTTTCCTCTCAAAAAAAGATGGGGGGGCAGAGGTCCTCTCAAAAAAAGGTGGGGGGCAGAGGGAGAAGAGGGGAAGAGAAGGGAAAGGGAAGGAGAAGGGAGGGAGGGAGAAAGAGAGGAAGAGAGAGAGAGAGAGAGAGAGAGAGAGAGAGAGAGAGAGAGAAACTATCTGTCTGATCCTTTGCATGCATTTCCCTGTATTCCCTGTTACTTTCGACAGCATTGCCTGCCTAGCTGGCTTTGGTGACATTGCCAGGCTCTGTTACTGTTTGCATGCTTTCTTCTGTGTCTCCTGCTGTTACTTCCTTTCATTGTCACCATAAACTGTATGCACTCTCAGCCGAAACCCTAGCTTTGTCATGTCAAAGTTCTGAGCAATGTGAACTGCTTCCTTTCAAAGATTTCTGTGTACTGCATTCATAGTCATTACAAGGGACCATGTAGTCACTGCCCTTACCTCCTAACAAGGCACGCTTCATGACAGACATTTGAGAACTTACAGACAAACAAGTTTTAACTTTGCAAAAAGATAGTTCCGGGCCTATAACTTAACAGAAAAATAAGAGTTTACTAATTAAAACCTTGACAGGTAGCTCAGTGGCTAATGCTACATACAGTCAGGCCTTCAGACCAGAGTTTGTGCCCAGGGAATGCACATACTGGAAATAAAAAAAAAACAATCTGCAAGTTGTCCTGTGACCTACATGAGCATATCTACCACATCCTACTGCTGCACACGCTCACACAGCCACAGAAACACATACATACACACGCATACATACACACACACTCTCCACTTCCATCCCTCCCCGTTTCACTCTCTAAATGAAAGGGAAAACCTTGAAAATAAATCCTCTTGTTATAGAACCACAAAATGAGAATATATTTTAATATGTCAAACTTTATTAGAACTAAATATTCTCTGAGAAACTAAAATATAAATTTGATTTTGCATGAAAGTCAAATGAGAAAAGATTCATCTTTCCCAAAGAGCAAATGTAGAATTCTTCATTAACTTCTTCACACTGTTTAAATTTTTCCAATTATGTAAAATTATTTCATGGTTTGTAAAAATTAATGTGCTAAATAGAATCCAGTTGTCCTTAAAAACCATAGATTATTCTCACTCAAGACTGAGTAATTACATTAAAAATAAGTCACTAATAAGCATATGAATTGAAGTCTGAGAAAAGCATTTTAATCCATATCTCTAAAGGTAAGAATAAGACCTTATGAGTGTCACTGATGGAAAGAATTCTATGAAGACTTAACCACACAGGATGCCATGATGACAGTTGATAATAGTGAAATCTGAAGGAACTAAGCATCCGAGCCAGTCTCCTCGGTATTCAGTTATCTGTTACTTCTATATACACCAAAGGAAAATTTGTGATACATTTTATATATTTGCCTTAAAATAGTTTGTGTTTTCATGTGTCTAAGGATTTCTGTACATTTTAAAGCTGTATCATGTTTCAAAACAAGCATATGTGTTAACGATCTTCTATTGAAATAACATGAAGCCAGTGTCGTGTGCCTTACACCAGAGGCCAGATTGGCTTTAGTTTCTACATGATTCAAGTTTCAAAATTCTGCTGTGATGGGGATGAGATAGGTGTGTGTTGGGAAATTTTCACATTTCTTTGCATAAATCATACTGAACAAATTCATGTATCAATGGGTTTCTCTAAGCTTCTGTAATTCCACCTCTCATTCTCTTCCTCCTTCAAATGTTACCAAACCATTATCAATCATTTGTGCTCAGCTTACTAAGTAATACAGAATGGGATGGAGCTAGAACAGCGAGGCTGATGCACTGTATGAGTTTAATTCTTGTTCACAGTAAACACATAACAGTTTCTTATTATGTGCTTTGGCTTGCAATGGCAGTCCTTTCTTCATTTTTCTTTTTAAGAAAGTCATTTGTATGTTTCAGTGAATATAATTATTTTTTTGTTGGGAGGGGGGCTTCGAGACAGGGTTTCTCTGTATAGCCCTGGCTGTCCTGGAACTCACCCTGTAGACCAGGCTGGCCTTGAACTCAAGAAATTTCGCCTGTCTCTGCCTCCCAAGTGCTGGGATTAAAGGCGTGCGCCACCATGCCCAGGGAATATAATCTATTTTGATTGGCATTTTCTTGTTTGCTTTAATTCTTTTGTTTAATCATATATCTTGTTTCATAAACATGCCCACTAATGAAGTAAGATATCTTGACCACAGAGTGAGAATGTTCTTCACGATTGTAATTTTCCTTAGGACACTGTGCAGACATGCCAAGAAGGTGCATTTGAAATAACTAAGTAAGATAGATTTCATATGTTTTATTCTTTTTTTTCTTATGTTTACAGCATGGTGGTTTTCCATCTGAGCATTCATAAATTGTCCTGAACTTTGCTTTATTGATTTGTTTGATTTTTTTTTTGATTTTTTTAAAAGAATACTCTGGGAAATAATGGAATTACATATGCTACATTTTTTCCAATAATATAACATTGACCACATGCAATATAAAGATTATTATTTATAAAAGTATTTCTAGTTTTGCAACATTACTTGTTTAGCCTGTATACTCATAATTATGCAATTTTTTAAATGTATGCAACTTTTACTTTTTAAATGTTTTATTGGTTATTTTATTTATTTCAGTTTCAAACAGGAGTTTATAAACTCCTTTCCAGTTTCCCCTCCAGAAGCCTCTTATTCCATACCCCATCCCCCTGCTTCTATGAGGGTGTTCCCCTACCCACCCACTCCTGCCTCCCTGCCCTTGAATTCCTCTACTCTGGGGCATCAAACCTTCACATGACCAAGGGTCTCTCCTCCCATTGATGTCTGACATGGACACCCTCTGCTATATATGCAGCTGGAGCCGTGGGTCCCTCCATGTGTACTCTCCTTGGTTGGTGTTTTAGACCCTGGGGGTCTGGTTGGTTGATATTGTTGTTCTTTATATGGGGTTGCAAACCCTGTCAGTTCCTTCAGTCCTTCCCCTAACTCCTCCATTGTGGACCCCATGCTCAGTCCGATGGTTGGCTTGTGTGCATCCACATCTGTATTGGTCAATCTCTGGCAGAGCCTCTCAGGAAACAGCTATACTAGGCTCCTGTCAGCAAGCACTTCTTGGCATCAGCAATAGTGTCTTGTTTTGGTGGCTGTATGTGGGATGGATCCCCAGGTAGGGCAGTCTCTGGATGTCCTTTCCTTCTCTTTGTCCCTGTATTTCCTTTCTGGGTTAAAATTTTGAGAAGGGTGGGTGGCCCCATCCCTAACTTTGTTCATTTTGAAAGTTTAGTATTTACCCAAAATATTCAGTTCAGACTTAAATGAATCCTTGTGGCAAAATAGAGCTAATATATACCATACCATGTTTATATGTCTATAAGTTTCCTTTACTTCACCCTGACTGTACACCTAAAATAAGCACTGAGGTGAACAGTATGCAAAGTAAGCTGTGCTCTCAGTAACGAGTGTTTCATAATGAAACAGCACAGCTGCTTTGTGAATGTGCAGAAGTAGTACTTGAGTTTGCTCTGAAAGGAACAATTACTGTGAAAAGAACACTTTCTTGAATAAAGGAAATGGTTGGGTCCTATATCAAATCTTGTAAAATTCTGTTAGGAGCCCAGAATGTTAGTCAACATTATATTTAGTCTCTTGTACAGAGAGAATGAAAAATCATTTTTATAATAAAGGAAACTTTAAAAAATATGTAGCACACATATATTTTGTCTGATATTAGCCGTGCATTTTATATACTTACTAAATAGATCATATTTTCAAAATGCAGCTTTCAGTCTTTCAAAATGCATCTCACCTTCTGTGAGATGGTATCCCATTATCCTGATCTTTCTGGGACCCATTCTGTCATCTCCAGATTGTTTGTTGCACACTCAAATCCCTGCAATCCTTGCACATACTTAGTGATTACCAGAAAGTAAAATGTTGCATGAAAATACTGGGAGAAAAGTGCTCGCTAGGAAGAAGAGTGCTGTAAGTAACACGTCATGGAAGAGTTTCTATTGCCCAGGGGGTTAATAAACTGGATGTTTTAAAATATGCTGAAGATGATCCATAACTTTAGAATTTAACCTATTACCCAGTAATTCAACTGAAGGATCACATGGTTTCTTGTAAGGAATGATACTGTGTGACATAAAGCAAGGGATTTTAAAGAACAGGCAATTTGAGCTACAAGCTCACTTACTATGTAACATACAAAGTATAATTATAAGTATGCAGTTTTATGAGTTTTAAAATTTACTGCTTAAATACTTTTATATAAAATTGTATATTCTATAGAAAATTACATAAGAAACAATTATTGTTATGTAGTTAAGTAGATAGGAACATATCAGTGTTCAGCTCCATACCCTGTCAGCAGACAACCTGTATATATAATGAACTTCCTGTGGAAGAAGGCTTTGTCCAGCTTCAGAAAGAAGTAGAAGTGGAATTTCCCAGATCTTTGAGGCTGGGCTTAAAGAGTATAAGGTGGGCTTCAAAAGCTAGGCAGCTTCTGTGGATTTGGAAAAGATTGTGACACACAATTTGTGATTCCTGGATACTGTAAGGCAAGACTCTTGTCGACCCAGGTGTGTGGACTATTCCCTGTGATAAATTGATTAGTACAGAGCTCCTGAAGCAAACACTATTGCTATTTCTTTGGTTTATAGTCTTATCTGTGTTAGGCAGAGATTTCTTTGAACAACTACTAAGACAGGTTGACACAGATGTTCTCAGTTCTCAGCGATAATTCAAGAGGTTGTTGATGGATTTCAGGTGGTTAGGGTGGTTTTCAGGATAATGACCCTGTGATGAGAAGAGAGCCCTTCCACATGGAGCAGCGGTGCTAGGGCAAAATAGAGACTGTCCTCATGGCCATGCAGGACTGAATTTGCTATGCTTAGGATTTATTCTTCAGGTTTTGTTTTTACATATACATTTTATAGTTGGTAAGTAATCTATATGTTACCAAGAACGGACTTTTATTTAAGTAATGCTTTTACAACTTTTTTATTAAACAGTAGTTGGTGGTCCACTTGCTACATTCATATGGTAGAGAACTTGCTTCCTCATAAGTGCTGGGTTAGCAATATATTTATGTGTGTGTGTGTGCGCGCATGCTCATGTAAGAAAGAGAAAGAGAGAGAGTATGTGTGTATGTACACAGGCATGTTCCTATGTATATGTGCATACTTGCTTGTGTAGTATCTTAAGCTATTTGTTACAACCCCAAATGGTACTTTGAATTTTCCTCTCATTTCTTTTCTCTGTAATTACATAGAATTGTTTCTCTTGTACCAGCTAAGCAAATATTTGAAGTGGGTTGTGCTGGACTCTTCTGGGCAACCTATTTCTGGTCCCCTTGTTGTCCAGTGCCTTATCAGCCTACTTTTTTGTGATTTAGTGGGTCAGTGAGACTGTCAATGTTTACAGCTTTTGTGTTGAAAACTGTTGTTCCAGCATCTGTAGGCAGGAGTAGAAATGCCATCTGTACTCTGGAGAACCAGACTCATATTACCTAGAGTAATGCATTACTGCAAGCAAAATGAACAGGACCAATGTTGTTGGTGTCTCCAACTTTTCTAGTGGCTGCAGGAGACTGGGAACTCAAAGCTCATTTGGTTTCAGCATTAGTAGAGAGGTGAAGGGACAGAGTTACAGGGGGAGCAGCTGAAAGTGTGCTGAGAAATGCACTGTCCCCATTTCCTAGCTTAGAGACCAACAGGAAGAGCAGTTTGTGTTGCTTCCTGTGCACGCACTCTGAACGTGAATTAGGAAGTGTGTGCATTGATGTAGTGTAACTGACAAAAGCCTCTGCACCCCAAAGCTAATCATCAGTTCAACAAAGGTGGCTTCAAAACGAGACTTTGCTTTTAGCAAATGCATGGGGAGTTTAAGAAATCTCTGCTAGAGACTGAAGGAAAGGCCATCCAGAGACCACCCATCTAGGGATCCATCCCATCTGCAGACACCAAACCCAGACACCATGGGTGATGCCAAGAAGCACTTGCTGACATGAGCCTGATAAAGCGGTCCCCTGAGAAGCTGGTCCAGAACCTGACCAATACAGATGTAGATGCACACAGCCAAACAGTGGACAAAGCATGGGAACCTGAATGGATGAGTTAGAGGAAAGACTGAAGGAACTGAAGAGGTTTGCAACCCCATAGGAAGAACAACAATATTAACTAACTGGACCTCACAGAGCTCCCAGGGACTAAACCACCAACCAAAGAATGCACACTGACAGACTGTATGGCTACAGATGCACATGTAGCAGAGGCATCAATGGGAGGAGAGGCCCTTGGTCCTGTGAAGGCTCAATGCCACAGCATAGGGGGATGCTAGGATGGTGAGGTAGGAGTGGGTGTGTGGCTGCGTGGGTGTGTGGGTGGGGGATGCACCCTCATAGAGGCAGGGGAGGGGAGATGGGATGGGAGCTTGCAGAGGGGAAACCAGGAAGGGGACAACATTTGAAATTTAAACAAATAAAGTAACAGAGAGGGAGAGGGAGGGGGAGGGAGGGAGAAAGAGAGAGAGAGAGAGAGAGAGAGAGAGAGAGACTGACTCTCTCTCTGCTAAGAGCAACCTTGATTTTTGGTGATTACTTTCATTCGAAGGAACAAACCCTTCTAGTACTCCTGAAACCAAGGACAGCTCTTCAAAGCAGGCATCCCTGAGGCCCTGCCACCCATATTTGACCAGAACCTTCGTAGGGTCGTAAACTGCTGGGCCTCTTGCAGTACATTCCCCCAAGTGACTACTGTATTTATACGGCTTGCTCTGAGAGCAGAGAGTGTCTTCTAAACTCTATAAACTGGAGGTTGTGGAAGAAACAGCAGGGTACTACAGCAGGGGATAAAGGATAGATAGAATTTTAAAGTCTGTAATGTTATGGAAAGAAAATAGAATAAACTCTAACTTCAATTACCTTTTTCTTAAGTAAATGGGAATTTCTTTGAATTTGATGTACTTTGGCTTACAGCTGAGTCACAGCATTTCAATGTCGTTCCTAATGTATGTCTACTTTATTAATGATGCTGAAAATGATAGTTTGGAGCAGCTCTATATTCAGACATTTGTTCATTCGATTGTCCCATCAACAGCAGTTTAAAAAATGCAAGCCATGTGCCATGTTCAAAGCTTTCACTTTTGCAAATTAACTGCTTGGAGAAGTAAATGAGGCAGTGGGTGGCACAGCCTTTGAGAAGAATGATGGAGTAGAGCTTGCTAACGCTCAGAAAGACTAGATTCTAATATGATTTGAGACAGAAGTGATTAGGGGAAAACCCACCACGCTTCTGGTGATGGTTTAATGCTTTCAAAACTGCCACTTCTTTTTTTTTTATATATTTATATTTATATTTTTTTCCATTTTTATTAGGTATTTAGCTCATTTACATTTCCAATGCTATACCAAAAGTCCCCCATACCCACCCACCCCCACTCCCCTACCCACCCACTCCCCCTTTTTGGCCCTGGCGTTCCCCTGTACTGGGGCATACAAAGTTTGCGTGTCCAATGGGCCTCTCTTTCCAGTGATGGCCGACTAGGCCATCTTTTGATACATATGCAGCTAGAGTCAAGAGCTCCGGGGTACTGGTTAGTTCATAATGTTGTTCCACCTATAGGGTTGCACATCCCTTTAGCTCCTTGGGTTCTTTCTCTAGCTCCTCCATTGGGAGCCCTGTGATCCATCCATTAGCTGACTGTGAGCATCCACTTCTGTGTTTGCTAGGCCCCGGCATAGTCTCACAAGAGATAGCTACATCTGGGTCCTTTCGATAAAATCTTGCTAGGGTATGCAATGGTGTCAGCGTTTGGATGCTGATTATGGGGTGGATCCCTGGAGGTTTTTAACCAAGAGGGCCTCACTAGCTGTCCATGTTCTTAAATGACGTTGGCAGTTGGCTAAGGTGCTGCAGCCCTGGTTCTCATGAAGCAGACTTGGCAGCTGCAAGAATGATATTGGGCTTCCCCTTTCTTTTCTGTAACTGCTATCTCTGCATCCACCCTTCCTAGTCATGAGTTCACGTGTGTACCCCCTACCCCATCTTTCTCCTCCTTTCTCATTCCTCCTCACCATTCCCCTTCCTCCCTTGCAAATTTAGTAGGCTTAGCTTATCACACAATGACATTGCTTTGTCTTATGTGAAACTATGTGTGTATGTCTATCTGTATGTATACACATAAATACACTGAATAAAAGTTTTAAAATTTGTAAATCACCAGTGAAATTAATTTAGCTTTTCAGTATTATGGAGCCATGTGTAGGTAAATTAGAAGAAATATACTATACCACAAAATTAACTAGCTATCAAAAGCTAAGACAATGCATTCGATTTTACATAAACATATCTCTGAGTGAAAACCTTTATGTGACTGGTTTTTGGTAATGTTAGAACTAGCCAGTTTCCAGTGTCCTCAAGCATGACCGTAGTATGTTAGAAAATACACTATGGGTGTGTCTTCTGTGGTCAGTGCCTCATGCTGGCAGAAATGCATGGGAGCCACACTGCCAGATGATGGGAGAGAAGCCGAGCCTTCTGCCGACTTCACGTCTTTCATGCTCTTACCTCTTAGTCCTTCTTAGGGAAAACAGTCTATAAGCCCAGCCTCCTGGGTTACGACACAGCAGCACTCATGTTCAAGTTTAGATGTAGTTTCTAGTTCTTAAACTCACTGATTGTATGGATGGGCAAACACTCATCAAGATCTTCAGATCCAGCAGCAAGGCCTTAAACTTGAAAGTTAGAGTTCTGCTTTGAGGTCCTCTTTGCTATCAGCTCTGCTTCTGATCTTCAGTCCTGCCTTGTTTTTTACATTTCTCTTACTGTCCTCTCATTGTTTAGAAAAGATACTCAGGAGGATATTTTCACTCTGAATAGGAATACTCACTGTTTTTAACAACATAAATTTATTTACCAGAATCTTATCAGTAAGTTAGATTCTGCGTCTGTTCTCTGAGGTGGCAGATGTAACTTCTTGTGCTGATCTTGGTCTTCCCTTTCTGTCTGTCTATCCTCTTTGTATGAGGATGCTTCCTCATGTTGCATTAAGACTCACAATAATAACCTAATTATTTAAATACCTTTTGTCCACCTATACCCATATGCTCATGTTCTTGGGACTTAGGACTGCCAACATATAAATTCTATGGACACATTATTCAATCTATATAGGATATTAATATTCTTTTGTACTGTTTATCATGATAGTTTACAGCTTCAGTTGGAAACGTTTTTTTTCTCTAAAATACATTTAACCAATTATATGTTACTGATGAAATTTCTCCTGATGAAGCTCCATCTTGAAGGGAATTACCTTCTTATGGGAACTACAGAAGTTGTTTAGAGTAACTTACAGTGAATTTGCCTACCTCAGTCTGTATATAAGGCCCTTTAAAAGCAACATATATATTAAATTTCATTGCGTATCTTTAAATAATGTCTCTACTTTAGGTAATTAAATTATTTCCAAAATGATGCCATGGTTGTTGATAAGATTAACATTGCTCTGTAGTCCTTTTCTCAAACACAAAAATTTGAGATGTTAATCTTGATATAACTTTATATAAATGATGATAGAGCAGTATGTACTATAATTTTGTTGTGAATTTTCATTTTTGAATTCTACTAGTTTATTGTAATGGTGTTGCTATATGTTATTTGAATAACGTAGCAGTGTCTTAGGTTTTTTTCCAGCCATACAGTCTTCGATCACCTTCATGATAGAGATACTAGGTTATATGTAGTTCAGGACCAGGCTGACAGAAGGGTGATTCTGAAATAAACTAGTGAAGAGTCATGAGCTATCCTAAAGTGTCTGATGTTAATCCCAACTAGGTATTTCATATTGCTTTTCTAGTATGGACGGTAATGCACAATGTCTTTGTCTCTCTTTGCCAATTTCTGCTTTATCAACTTTCTGAAGATTCCTGTCAGCTCTTTTGAAAAACATGTTCAAAAGGAAGTGTATACTACTAGATAGTATCAAAATTAAGAGCTTTATAACTAATTTTTCAACCTATAAAGAAAAGGTTTTAAAAGTTAACTGTACTCAACAAAATCAATTTATGATTAAAATATGAAGTGAATGCTATTATTCTCCTATACTAATATACAGGAGTACTAACTGCTAATATAGCATGCTTTATACATATATGTAGAAATACACTTTTGAGTGACTGTTCAGCACATAATAACCAGAGACTCCAGTTCACAGAGATTGATTACTTGTTGCGTGCTGAGGCTTTAAAGCATGCACTACTACCTACCCTTTACCTAAAAGAAAGTATTTTGCATTAATCTAAGTATACATCCATCTTTGTAACCATTTTATATTTCACTCTTCATAAAAGTATTTTGTATATAAGCAGTTACAAAAAACCAAAACAAGCAGTTGAAAGTTATTATACTTAAAGCAACAAAGAATTTAAATTCACATTGTATAAATTATATTTTTCTTCCAAAGTTGATCGCAATCTGGGCTTAAGATTCATACAGATATCACTGTGACATAAAATCAGCTATGACTAAAATAGAGATTTAGTAGTGCAAGCACTAAGTATCCTAGTATTTTACAGATAACAAATGCTAAATCATGAGGTAAATTGCAGAATCTTTGCTCAAAGAGGTAAAATGTGCTTTGGCCTTAAAATCAAGATTAAACATAGTAAAACAATTAAAATATAGGTCACTCCATGATAACACTCAGTGAAAATATTAAGAAACCCTGCAGAGATAGAATGGGAATTGCATGTCGTGGGGAGACAATTAGATCTGGATCAACGTTTCTTAAACTTGAGATTGCCAAGCCCAGTTCTTGAAGGACAGATTATCTGCCTTCCTTACAGGAGTAGGGATCCTGTGGATACACACTGGGTTTTTTTTTGTTTATTTGCTTGTTTGTTTGTTTGTTTGTTTGGTTGGTTGGTTTTTTATGAAAATGTGCTGTTTCACGGTCACTTTTCTCTCCATCATTGAAGAATAGTCTGTCATTCTCAGGTATTGAAGATGTCTGTAAATTTATTGACTCATTCATTAAGAACCTGGGCTCTCAAAGTCTATCAGTGGAAGTGTGTATTTTCAGGTGCTTTTGAGCAGTAGACTGAAGAACACGGTCACCTTGGAACTTCTTGAGTTAGGAGTAGAACAATTGAAGAATAAATGCTAAAAGCCCATTGTCCAAGCAGAATATGCTGTGCCGTGGAACAGAACCAGTTGCATTAAAGAGCTTACTCTCACTTTAAGTTGACAAGTATAAGCCAGATGACTTCATGATTAGATGTGGAGTGTCAAAGCAGGAAGTTACGTCACTTCTTCCCTTCATGTTTATATACCTTTGGTCTCCTTCATCTGTCCTGTTGCTGTAGCTAAGACTTCAAGTGCTATATTGAGTAAGTATGGAGAAAGTGGTCAACCTTGTCTTGATCTTAGTACAACTGCTCTGGTTTTCTCTCCATTTAAGGAGATTTTAGGCTGTGAGTTGCTTCTAGAATGTTGAAGTGTGTCCATTGAATTCATATTTTCTCCAGGACTGTTACATTAAAGGAGTATTAAATTTGGAAAATGCTGTTTCTGCAGGGAATGAGATGATGTGTCTTTTGTCTTTCAGTCTGCTTATACGGTAGATTACATTTATTGATTTACATATGTTGTGTCATCTCTGGCATGAGCTCTACTTGATCATAGTGGATGATCATTTTTATTTGTTGTTGTATTTGGTTTACAAGTATTTCCTTGAACTTTTTTTTTTCCATGAGGGAAATTGGTGTGAAATCTTTCTTTGTTGGGTCTCTATCTGGTTAAGGTATCAATGTAATTGTGACCTCATAAAAAGAATTGAGCAATGTCCCTTCTGTTTTTATTTTATGGAATTATTTGAGGAGTATCAGTTTTACCTGTTTGAAAATCTAGTAGAATTATGTACTACAACCATCTAGCCATGTCATTATTGTTGATGTTGGAAGAGTTCTAATTATTGCTTCATTTTCACTAGGGATTATACATCTGCTAAAATAGATTATCTAATCTAGATTTAACTTTTATAGGTAGTATGTATAAAGAAAATGATTCATTTCTTGTAGGTTTTCCACTTTGTTGGCCTGCATGTTTTTAAGGAATATTCTTGGGATTCTGTGAAGTTCTTTGGTATCTATTGTTGTGTTGCCCTTTTCAGCTCTAATTCTGTTATTTTGTATATTCTCTCTCTGTCTTTAGTCAATCCTCTAATGTCTAAATGTTTACCAATATAATGACCTTATTGTTCCGTAAACTTATCTCTGTCCTAAGGCTTTCCTCCAGATGTTACTCCATTTGCACTGATGTGCTTCCTTCCAAATGTCTCTGTTAAAAGATGCTCAGAAACCAAGTGCATGCTCCATGCTGTGTATGTATATGCGTGTGTGTGTGTGTGTGTGTGTGTGTGTGTGTGTGTGTGTGTGGAGAGAGAGACCTTCTTTAAACTTAAATTGTATCCTTCCCTCACCCTGAGCACTTTGTCATTCAACATTGATAGTTTATTATTCGTGATGCACCTTCCAAAAATTACATAGGCAGTTGAGTTTACATTATTTCTAAAGACATATTGAAGTGTTTCATATTCTCAGTTTTTTCCATCTTTCCCAGGACAAGCAATACAAAGTCCAGCCCCAGTGTATCGCAAGTGCCTTGTAATATACCTCCCATATGTTACATAGTCATTTGTACAGTAAATAAAACTACCATTTTCAGCAAAGGTTACTCTATCTCATATGTTGTTATAAAATCGTTTTTCATATATTTTTATTTAAAAATTCTTCCATACAATATAATTTAATCTTATCCATTCCCTTCTGTCGCTTGCTTCCTATCCTACTTAACTTCTTACCTATCCAATGTCAGTCCTTTCTCTTTCTCTCAAAAGGAAACAGAAGACAAGGAAACAATAACTATCAAAACAGATAAACTAAAAACAAAAACAAGAAAAATTAAATATTAATAAGACAAAACAAAACCAAAAATATACCTAAAACCAAAATAAAACCATGGTGTCTTTTGTGTGTTCACTAACTACTCCTGGTCTTGGGACTTCCCCCTGGAGTAGTGGAGTATGGTTGATCTATCTATCTATCTATCTATCTATCTATCTATCTATCTATCTATCTATCTATCTATCATGAATGAGATACTCCTTTGGAAAGAAACTGGTTTTCCCTTTTTTAACATACCAATTTGAAGGATCTTGTTGATTAGGCCTGTCACTTTGTATCTACTTTCCTAACTCAGTGTTGGGGTTTTACCTGGTTTTAACCTGTACAGATCTTGTTCTAGTCTGAATTCGCATTTATATACTGTTACTGAAAAGAGAGGATGCCGATTCATTGGAGCCATCCAGCAGATCTAGCTCTTCAGATGTTCTGACCCCTCTTCTTCATAGAGGAGCCTCGATAGAAGGGCTGTGATAGTGACATCCCAGTTAGGACCAAATGTCCCCAAATATCTCACTCTCTTCACATTGTCCTGTTGGAGATCTCTTTGTTACTGAACATTTACTGCAAGAAGTAGTTTGTCTGCTCTATAAGTACAGCATGTTAACGAGACATTTTATTGTTTCTCATCCTTAATAGAAAAATGGTATTATAATCTCCCCACACCCATGTTTCAGGTTATTAACCACATTAGCAGTGTGAGGTATATGCTTCATCTCATAGAGTGAGCCTTATATCTAGTTAGAAACGAGTAGATTCCTACCATAGTATCTGTGCACTATTGCCCCCCTGTCTCTTGCAGGCAGGTCTTCTTTTTCTAAGTCATGGGATATATAATTGGGAAATACAGAAGATTATTTTTCTCCTCTGGTAGTATGCAAAGTATCTTCCAGTACCATGACTACTAGTTAATGGGTGAAGCATCTGGCGAATAATAGTTCAGTTTCGGTATGCTCAGTTATGTACCTAAGTTCCTGCCGCAGACCCTCTGGGCCCCTTTGTCTGCGTGGAACGGGTCTCTAGTCGCAGGTGGGCAAAGTGTTGGATGGAATGACAGACAGATGCACACAGGAGAGGTTGTGTAGAATCTGAATGTAATTTGTCAAATTGAGCATCAAACTTTTTATACAGAAGAAAATAGGGAAGTTGGGTGACACACCAGCAAGGTACAAAGAGGTTACTGGATTCTTACACAAAACAGAGGAATACAAACACAGAAGGTCTAACAGGAACCACCTGGGATCGAATTCATTGTTAACAACTGGGATCAAAAAGAACTCCACCTAAGATCCACTTAATCTTAGAAGCCAGGGTCAAGGGGTTTGTGCCCTTGCCATAGTTCCTATTTTAGTCTATTGTATAGTCCACCTTCCCCCTAGGCCATTGTAAATGTGTATGGGTGTAACTCAGCTATCTATAGTTCTAAGTATCTATTCTGGTTCCTCCTTAGATCTCAAACTTCCTTCTTCCTAGATGATGGTAAATTCCTGTGTAGGGCAGTGACTTAGCTTTTATTCAAAGTGATAGTACCAGAGGCAATTCTGAATGTCACTGAATAGGCAACATTCTTACTGAATTCTTAGCCCATGGTCAGCTCAAGGACTTTCTAGGACGTTGGAACACTGGTGAAGGCTTTAGCTATGTCAGAATTCAATCTTAAAAGGCACTTATAATAGGATAATACTAAAAGAGAGCATGTGGATCCATACACCAGACTAAGGCGGGAATGGAATATGAATGTATGGGTTAGAGAGAACTCCAGACTCCAGGAGGTGAGTTTCTGTGAAACTCTCTGCCTCGTGAGTGACTTTCAGGCCTCTCGGCCTGTCAAGCTGACTCGACCAGAGTGCATGACAAGTTCCCAATACTCTGAGCAGTAGCTTGTAATGGTCCTGGAACAGTCATGTGGATTAGAAAATCTTTTATCCCTATTTTACAGGTGAGGAAACTGAATCCTGTATTAGTTATGGAACATGTTTATCCCATACTGTTTGATATAGAATCACAATTCTTTTAATAATGATATGAGACTTTTCTTGAAGATGAGTATTGTAGTTTCTGCTATGTTCTTGTAGAAGTAAAGATCTAAGTAACGATTCATGACCCATCTAACAGTTACTACAAAAGATTTACTGTCAAGAAATAACTTGCCTTCCCACCCAAGCGTTATTCACTAGTCACATGCTTGTGCCCATAGAGAGAACATTATCGAAACACTGTGTAATAAGTACTGAGAATATGGCAGCCATCTATATTTATAGCTACATATGAAAAGGGAGATAGAAGTTTAGGAATTTGGTTCAGTGGTAGATTTCTTACTAGACACTGGGTTCCTCTGGAATCAACCAGAAATTCCTGTAGTTGCTTATTTTCCATAATAAATATTAACTCCAAATCTAATTAATTATATTTGCCATAAATACCTGATGTGACAAAGCTATAAGAGCGTTTATGTTATTGATTACATAGTCACAGGATTTCACACCATTAGCTATTTAGTTAGATGTTGGAATGCAAAGGAATATAAGAAGCCAATTTTATTTGTTTTGTTTTAATTACATGAGTAAGGAGAGAAAATGGTATAAAAGTATGTGGATCATTTCAAATTTTCTTTTGTTACTGAATAAAATGGTATCTGTACTTATAGGAAAGTGTTACCAACAATGTTTTTGTTGAGTCTCTTTTGAAGGTGACTCAGAGAGTCACCTTTCAACCTGCGCTTTACACTTGAAATGTTCTTACTCTGACTATGCCTTCTTTCTCTCATCTCTCATCTGTAGACAGAGGCTTCACAGGGTTCTGCCTCCTGTTTTGTTCAAAGGGGAGAAGCAATTCTTCAAAGATAGCGCATTTCTCCAGCTGTCCCCAGCACCTTCAGCCCAGGGTGCTTTATGTTCTCCTCAGTTTTCTAGCCCTGCTGTCTTTATTGCCTGTCTCAGGAGAGGCAGGCTTCCTGCTGTTCGAGGTTCACTCTGCTTAAAACCTCTCCAGTTCGGTTTCTTTGTTGTTTGATTTTCCTTTCCTTTTACTCACATGTACCACTAGTTTGGTTCTGTGGTTCAGGTAAAGTTATAAGGAGTGATAATACTTTACTTCCATATTAAGGGCCAGCACATTTATGTAGAGGGACCAGAATTAGACTGCCTGACCTGGGACAAGAGCTTAGCTGACTCTGAATTCCTTTAAGTCTTCTATGAAGAGCTCCTAGTCTGCCTGTGGGATCCACCCATAGTAGGCTTGGTTACTGACTCCCTGTCATTTTCACTCTGTAGGCCCAGCCCATTGTGGGTGGTGCTATCCTTGGGCAGGTGGTCCTGGGTTCTGTAAAAAGCAGGCTGAGCAAGCCTGCAAGCAACACCCTTCCATGACTTCATCAGCTCCTGCCTCCAGGTTCCTGCTCTGCTTAAGTTCCTAACTGACTTCCTTCAATAATGAATGGTAAAATGGAAGTGTAAACTGAATAAGCCCTTTCTGCCCAACTTGCTTTTTGGTCATGATGTTTCATCACAGCAATAAAAACCCCAATATTTCCTCCCTGGTTAGTGTCAGAGAGTTTCCTACTGTTGATTTTGTTTAATTTATAGCCATTACTCTGTTAATCTTAAATTCCTTCATTTGCAATGACAATTCTTCTATTGTGTTAAAGGACATATTAGTAAAATGTTTCTTCTGAGTTTCTAAAATATATGGTCTTAGCTACAGCAACAGGACAGAAATCATCCAACAAAATGAATGCAAATTCTGCCACACTATCACCTGTTTCTTAGATTTTGCTTTGTGAATAAAAACCTGTAGTTTTTCTTTTGTTGTTGTTATTGTTTCTCTATTTTTAGATATTGTTTTAAAAGAAAGTCAGGTCTATTTAATGTACATATATCCAAAACTTCTTCTGAGAAATACTTGCTTAAGATGTGTGACCAGCCTTTTTAGTCATCAAGTATAGTATCACAATTACAGAACCCTTTGGGAGTTATGCATAAACCAGCTAAGTGTTTTAACATTCCACTGTGGGTCTTGTAAGGAGTTCAGCTTGGAAGAAAAGTGCCACTACATTTTTAGGTAACAACAGATTCATGGTTATTACTAACAGCTTGCAGCTACAATGTACTTCCGGTGGCAAATAATTGAAGTTAATCATAGGTTTCCTGAATAGTTTCTGTCTTTTTTTAGTTTGAGCCAATTATTTAATGAAATGCATAGAAAGTTCAAGCACAAGGTATAATCAACCACTAGGGAAATCAAACACTGAAAGAAGATAATACCTATTTGTTCCTCTTCTTTTAAACAAACCCAGAAGGACTTGACCTAGCCATTTTATTATCTACAGCTTATCTGCTGTGCAGTGTTGCTGCCTATAAAAACTAATCCTGCCTAGAGAAGTTGGTGTGATTTGAGGAATGCAAAGAAGGCTCCAAGGATAGGACCAGAAGTGAGTAGAGATAAGGGAGCCTTTTACTAGAGCACCAGTGAGGGATTGCAGCTCTTTTTACATAGTGATCTTGGTGGCCCAGGATGTGTCCTCGGCCCTGCCTGCTTGTGTGCCTTCATCCTATTCCTCCTCTTCTCTCTCTGCTTTCACACTTGTTTAATGTGTTTACATGCTTTGTTCTAAAGGCTCAGTTGGTTCTGCCTTAGGCAGGAACACACAGTGCGATGTTCTCAGCTACCTTTAAAGTTTGTAATAATGTGCAGTCTTGTCTGTCAGGTCTTTACAGAACATATATTCTTGACCTTAAGTAAATATTCTGAGAAACTAAAAATGAAAAAAAATATTATTTCTCTTATTCTGTATAACTTGGTACACAAAAGAATTTTAGGACCAGAGTGTGAAACTATATATCTACTATATGGTGATGGGGAATACTGTCTTGAAGTGAAATTAGCACATGGAACACCCTAAATTATTCTCTTAACACAAGTTTGTAAGTTGACTTATAAACAACAGCCCCCAGTTGGCTATATTTAGAAATTGTGTTTTCAGGAAGTAGAGATGAGAAGGTCATAAAGAAAGGACCTTTATGGTAGCTCTGTGAGCAGAAAGATGGCCATCCCCACCCGCAAAACACACATATACCTGACAGTTCATCAAGGAATTGATATGAGAGTGATGTAGTGTGGAGATGGCTATTTTGAAACCAAAGCAAGAGACAATTACATGACAATCCTACTGGTACCTTTATCTTGAACTTTTCAGTCTCCAGCTTGTAGGACTCCCACCCAGGTCCATAGGTGATTTGTTTGTTTGTTCATTTGACTTGACAATCTGAACAAACCCTAAGGCCCATCATAAACATAATCTTTCATTTTATATAGGCTATGTGGTCAGCAATTCTGTGGTACTCCTAGTAGAAACTCTTGAGCAACCAAAATGGATTTCCAATACCTTTAATATTAAATTCCAGAAGGCAATCTGTTTTCCCATATTCATGCAACTGGAGCTGACATCTTGGGTGTGTTGTCAGAGAAAATACACAAGTATATTTTGTTACTTTTTTATGTTCTTGAAAAATTACTTTTTCATTCCTTCCCTTCTTTTGTTTCTTTGGGGGGGTTATCATAATAATTTCTATACTGACAAAGAGAGCTTGAAATCACATGCTAGATAGCTGATATTCTTAGCTTTTGAGTCTAGATGTCAAGTCTAAGTTGCCCTTATGTAGGGAGGTGGTAAATACAGGAAGGCACAGGAAAGGGAGTCATTGGAGCACGTCACATGATGCCTCCAAAGATGAAGAGAGAAATGACATATACAGTGTACTGAAAATTCTAAGATTAGACTGTTTATGAAGAGGGTGGGAATGAGTGCCACCAGCATTTTTCTAGAGTTTGACCAGCTCTTGGCTCATTTTGCCAAGCTATTTTTAAAGTAAAGGAAGGAACAAGCCAGGCACAATAGTAGGAACCTGCAGTCCTAGCAAGTGGGATGCAAACACGAGGATCAGGAGTTCAAGGTCACCATCTCCTCTGCATAGTGAAGTGATTCAAGGCTTGCTATCCTGGCATGTGTGAGGCCCTGCCTCAGAGAGCCAAAAGGAGGAAGGGAGAGAGGGAAGGAGCAAAGATATTCTGTGCTTTCTGACCTTGAAATAAGAGAAACTGTTACTCGAGTCAAACCTAACATTATCTATTTCTATCATTTGACGCTGACAGTGGCTTGGTTTCTGAGGTACTGTAATCCAGATTAGTCTTAAGCTGTCTTCTGTGTTAGCCTGAGCACTAAGCTTATAGCCAAGTGGTCCCTACCAGGCTTTGGTTTTCCCTTGGTATTCCAGAGGTCTTTAAACATAAAATACATGCATACAAGTGAAAAAATAAAAATCACATACCTAGAAACTGATTTAAACAGATTTTTCTTTTCCTAGTAAAGATTTTTAGGAAAGGAAGTAGATGCCAGGATACATTTTTTTTTCCACAATGATTTTGGTTCTTCTTCAAGAAAATATTCAACTTCATTCCTAAATTTGTTTAACTAAAGCAGTTTCTATTGAGGCCCCTAAGACAGTAGTTATGCTTATCTTTTATCTGCACAGGTGATATCAACTTATTAGAAAAGGCTTGAGTAAACTTGAAAGGATATTTTTTCATGGTGAAAACAATATAACCAAGACACAATGGTCTGTTCTTACATGTCTAATATACATAAGCCAGTGGACAATAGTTTTTCCATTTGATCCTATGACTAAGAGGGAATAAATAATTTCAAGTTAAGAAAATAGTGTAATCTCATATGTATTTTTATATTTTGCTTGGCAGACTTAAAGCTGATGGATTTTTATTCTGAGTAAGCCCAGGGCTTGCTTAAACCCTGATAGTGTAACACTGAGAGGATGATGTGTATGACCTGTTTTTTTAAATTTTGTTGCATGTTCTTTGAAGTAGTCAGTATACTCACTAAGTGAACAACATTTATATTATACTGCAGGGCCAGAATTTCTGTGTCTGGGAAATTATGTGCAATAGCAAATGTATTAGACTTTTTTATAAAGATATTCAAAGTCATTACCTTTATAAACCTAAGGTAACTATATATTTCAGGATAAATTACAATTAGCTACTTTTATTTCTCTCTTTAACCTGAGAAGATATGTAACCTTGTGTTAGCTTTAATAGAATCATGACAATATTCTTTCTTTTTATGTTTGCAAGTGCATGCATCAGTTAAATAGAAATCTTTCCACCCTGTGCATGGTAGTTTAACCGGATTGCAGTTGTAATGAAGCACATCTGTAGACGAAAGATGCCAGGTGAGGTTTCTGGAGAAATCTGTAGGATTCCTATTCCTCTTTCCTCTTTCTTTCTTTGTAGTGTGGTTTGTTTGATTAATTGTAAGTAACTTAAACATGCTATTTAATGTTTACAAGGTAGAAGCTACTTGAGCGGTGTCTGCTTGAGTATTTTTTGTTTATATTCCAGAATGAGCTCTTTATATTCCAGAATTTCTCTTAGCTCGGAGAACAGCACCTTGACTTATCCAGTTGTGTGGCCTAAACTTGATATCTTCCTTTCATTCTTTGCCCTGCTTCTCCTCTCTCCCTATTGCTATAGAGACAGAGACTGTATTAATAACTCAGTACAGCATTCTTGTACTTAAATTCATGGCAGTCTACTAAGGAAGATTCTAATCTCTTCCTAAAGTTGAGATGATGGCGTTTAGTTGACTTGTTTATGGCAAGGTACATAGTGAGTTACAGATTCAGAACGTTGTGTGACGCCACAGATGCTACACATCCATTATGGGCGTTGATTACCCTAGGGCCCAAGCACATGGGCTTTGTTGTGTTTTTGTTTGCTTGTTTTTCTTTACTTTCCCCCCTCTGGTTGTACATACAAATAACGTTAAATAGAAGCTTTCCATACAGTGACAGGAACAGTCAGTGCATTCTGTGGTTAGATGTTTCTTGCACACATCTTGGAAAGCATTGGAGGATTCTGAGCAAGGTAATGATAGGATCGCATGTGCTTTAAACAGGATTAACTTGACTGACAAGTTGACTGATAGGGTAGAGGCAAAGGAAATGAAGGCTTCTTTGCCATATTCTGGGCAAGAGGTGACAATTACTTGACTGAGAGGAAATGTTGGGCTTTATTCCTTGGGCACCTTTGCCAGTTCCTCCTGTAAGTACTGACAAACACTGAATTGGGGATGACTTTAAAAGTGGAGCCCGTGGTATTTTCTGATGACTGGATGCATGGGAGAGAGGAGAGAAAGAGAAAAAGGACAAAAGGACGATTTCAAGGGTTTAGACTGAATACATCAAGGTGCTGTTCCCTGCGGTAAGAGAAACTGCACTTTCTGGAGCATAAAGGAAAGTGTAGGGAAAGTTTGTAGGTTCCAGCCTGCCAAGGGCTGACTCTATTCATGATAACTGGGCCAAGTAGACCTATGGTGGTCCATCAGTTGGAGTGCAAATGTGAGAGCTGCACACTCAGATTTACTAACTAAATGATTAGGTTGGGTGAGAATGCCTTGGTACAGAAGTGTTGCCTAAACCTATGGATCTCTGAGGCACCCCAGAGTTTGGAGGTAGCTGAACATTGGCCACAGGGACTGCTATGAACCCTGAGGATCTAGGGAAGTAACGGGATCACCACAAGGGAGAGGGTTTAGAAAGGGATGAAGTTTAGAAAGGGATGAAGTGAAGCAAGTTTGGGAAATGCGTCCTTCTCCAAGGTGATGCGTTTGAGGGTTTGCTGGTGGGAGCGCAGTGGTGACCCTGACAGAAGCTCTATTTAAGAGGATTCCATAGCTTAGAACAAGCAGGAACGCTTTTACCGTTCACTGAAAAAAATGCCTGAATGTCTCTCCATTTTATTTCTAAACTAGGCAGAGTGCTGTGCAATTGTTACATAAGCTTGTGCATATTCTAAATTGATATACTCAGGTATTTTAAGCAGTTGTATACTCACTTTAATTCCTTTAAGTTTCAATGATACTTATCTGAATGAGAAGTAAGGGCTATTTACAAAAACTATTTTACTCTTTGTTGGTTATATGTAGAAAATTACTAGTTGTACAATGTGGAGCAAAGAATGAAATTCCTAAATTCCAGTTGATCATAGTGAGATGACAGGTAAGTATTTTATTTGCTATGTAAAGATTAAAATAGTAAATTCTACATTCTTATCACATATTTAGAAAATAACAGCATACTATAACAAATAAAAGCCCAAGTTTTGAATCACAAAGACCAAAGTTTAATTCCCAAAGCTTGTGAAAACTTCTTCATCTCTCATCTATAAAGTGGCTGTAATAAACCAATGTTCTAATATTATAGGGCTCTTGAAGTTTCTCTGCATGCTTCATGTGGAATGCTTAAGTGCTTCAGACAGCATGAGCAAACCATAAATAGTAGCTAGGACTATACTGTTGTGGATATAATTGTTATTCTTAAAAGAATAAAACCATCTGCTTTAACTGTAGCCAAACATGTCAAGTGTACTTTTTAGTATTTTATTTGCTTTGCTGTTTATTTTTTTCTAATAATAATTTCACCACTTTCATGTGTTTGTGAGGATCCGGGGCTACATGGTTAGCAGTTTTATAATAAGTATATGAATGAGAATATAGAGGGACTTTCCTGAGACTGTGCTTAAAGAGTGCATCTGCACATAGCAGCACACCTACAGAGGAGGCCTTTGTGCTGTGAAGTACTTATAGTGAGACAGAGAAACAAAGATGATGCAGATCAGGATGATATATAATGTCTAGTGAGCTGGGTTTAAACCCTGAACCCCAAGCAAATGTGGGAGGAAAGAAATGACTCCACAGAGCTGTGCTCTGACTTTGACAGGTGTCCCTGACATCATCCCTCCACCCATAGCACATCGTGTGCATAAACAATAATACAGAGGACCAAGACTAACACTGATGACAAAATACAGATGTTTCTTCAGAAAGACCTTCAGAAGCATCTAGTTGGGCCCGTGATTTGATTGATGAGAGAATACTGAATTTATTTGTAGCTAATTGTGGAATAACAACAGGAAGGAATAACTGGTTCCTAAGCCTGTTCCTCATTAGCACACAGGGAACTCTGCTGCATTCGTTGTCTCGAAATGAGATTGAACAAAATAAACTGGGTGACCTCTTAGAGCTCACATGATACAATCATGTACTATATATGATATAAAAATGAGGAATCATACAAGGACCATTAAACAACTTTCTAGAAAGGATAAGTATTTGGGGGCAGGAGCAATAGGGGGTAGAGAGGACCAGGGAGGGAATTGGAATGGCGTGTCGAGCAGAGTACAGCGACATATATATGAGAAGGTAATAATGATGTCTGTTGTTGTATTGTATGCTGAATGTAAGGTCACTGCAGAAACCACCAACTTTCGTAAGGGATTGTAAGAGAGTGCTTTTTGGATTGTGACGTGTGCTTTTTAAGGTAAACTCTATTCCAAATGTTGGTAATGTGGTAAAGAGTGACTGAAAAATTTGTGGGTTAATTTTAACAATTTTATTTATCTATCTATTTGTTTGTTTGTTTGTTTTGAGACAATTTTTATTAGATATTTTCTTCATTTACATTTCAAATGCTGTCCCGAAAGTCCCCTATACCCTCCCCCAGCCAGGCCCTGCTCCCCAACTCACCCACTCCCACTAAACAATAAACACTAAAGCTACTTGTGTGACAGTCAATGCTGTCCAGTGTCTTTAAAAGGAACTCTGGTAGAGCCATTGCTGTGTGTGTGCTTGTGTCATTACTGTCCCTCATTTGTGAGTTTTTGTTTATTTTCTTCCTTTACAGAGCTACATTCATGGAAGCAGCCAGGCTCAGTTTGTGGCAGAGTCACACATCATTCTAGTACTGAGTATCCTTTAAATACCAAGGGACTGAAAAGGTAAAGAAGAGACTTGTATTAACGAATCATGATTTTTCTGGCAGTAAATTTCAAGACACTTAAAGTATATAAACTTTTACACTAATTTTCTAATTCATATATAATTATTTCCTGTCACACTATATTTTCTGTTATGCTAAATCATCTGCAGATTTTAAATACCTTTTTTTTTCCTATTAGCTATTTAATGTCGAAGTGTTGATTTTAGGCTGCATTGATTATCTGCCTAGGTTGTATGCATGGTATGAGTGGTGGTTGTGGGGGTGGGAGTGGGAGTGTGTGTATTTATATATTTTCCTCAAACAGGAGCTTAATGGCAGGGCAGATGTGTACCTGATATCAACAGTAGGCAAAGATGACACTTTTGTCTATCTGTACTAGATGCAATGGCACACATGAAATGTAAGATTTTGTTTTTCCACTTGGAATTTCACTAGGCACAAATGGAACACATTTAAAATGACCATGGTTTTCTCCAAGTGGCAAGTTTCTCAGCTATGAGGCATGCATAGTGAGAAGTGAGAAGAACCTAGTTGTAGATCTTCTATCACCCTATGCCAGGAATTTCATTTCCTGGGTCATTGGCATCAGGCTGAGATTTAGCATAGCAAGACCCTTCACGAGCAGTGTGAAGTGGTCCAGACAGACTTGGCAGCAATACATACAACAATTAAAAGTCCCCATCCCCTTTAGTCTCACAGTAGTTCGTTCTTTCATAGTCCTGTGTATTCCTGCTCCAGGGAGAACTGGTAAGGTGGTGGGGCAGTGTACTTTACTTTAAACATTAATTTATACTTGTTAAAACTAATAAAAGTTTCAGAAATCAATTTTGAATTTTTTCTATTTAAACTGGTTCCCAATAATAGTTTACTGACATTTTGGGCTTACAATAATTGGTATGAGTATCTTTTCTTATGTAAAACATTAGATGATGCTTTATACAAAACATGGCTAAATGCCCAAGAGAAGGTAGAATGAGTCTAGTGTCATTGGCTACTGTCACTGTGCTATTCTTCATCCTGCTACAGTTTTGTTAACACAGAGCTAAAGGGAGAGGGAAATCAGTTCGTTCTCTGTAGGGGTTGGAGAGGTGATGTGAGAAAGAATAAGCAGCCTGAGGGTGTATTACAGGGTGTCGATCTGAAACCCCTGGGATAACTAAGTCAGGTAAGAATGTTAGCCAGGAAACATGGATTCTGATGTCCAGATTAAGTGCTCTAGATGGAGTCCTTGGATATTGGTTCTGTTAATAAGTAAGTTGCAGTCAGTTATGGATTAGGGAGGAGCTCATTTGTTCTCTTCCCGGCAAACTGTTGACAATTGATGGTTTGTGCTGATAGACTCATTGTCTTCATTTATGTGCCCACTGGGTTCCAGACCTATGAAACATAAACAAAAGTTGGTCGCTAGAGTTACTGCTTGCTGAGTTACTGGTTAATAACCCAGGCTGTGACTCAGTAAGGCATCCACTTTAAGGAAAGTAGTACAGGCGAAGGTGAAGGCACTTTTAATGCAGTCATGATCATTGCAGAAATGTTGGTACTGTCTCAGACTATAATCATGCTCACTGTGGACCATGCCTCATAGGCCACAAAAGAATTGAGAAGACCTTATTCTTGTGATATGGTAAAGCCTTTGTCACCTATATATTAAGCCTGCTGTTGCTTTATATTTTACATTATAGTAAAAAATGTTAGGAATAGTTATGAATCCCTTTATGGAAGAGATTACACGCCCTTATACCACTAAGGCACACTCTCCATTGAGATTATATCTGTGTGTGTGTTCATAAATACAAGTCTACATTTGTGGTTTGGTCTACATATCATTTGACCCTGAAATTTTTATATATGTCTTTTTGTTCATTAAAATTGGAGAGTTTGTTTTGTATCACTTTGCCCTCGATTTTATTGACAGATTAAAGATAGGTAATTATCAAATATAATTGTGAAATGAATGTTAATATTGGTATTAGTTTTAGTGCATACATAATTCTAAAACTTTTACATTTTTAACATATATAAAGATTTGATCAAATAGTACATGTAAATGTATAGTTGATAATTTATATATGAATGTAAATGAATGTTAGAGAAAAAGATTAAAATTGAAATAAAATTCCCTTAAGGATCATCATCAGTCATATCCATTTGCAACAAATGTTGTTGTTGTTTTTTTTTTTTGAATAATGACAACAGAGTGAAGCTGAAACACTAGAAAGCTACTTCCTCACATGTTTTAATTCATTTTCCATTGTATACCATTGGTATTCTGTAGGTACAGACTAAGAGGAGTTTGTACAGGTAGATTATCCAAGATTTTTTTTTAAAAAAATGAATTGGTACACTGTAGACTTACTCCCACATAAGCTCTGCAGAACAGCTTTCATAACAAAACGAAAGCTATGTGACTCAGGACACTAGTGATGTTCAAACTTCAGGGGCCTCAGGCCTGCACACTAGGCTCTCTTAAAAGTTTAGTAGGAACATGTGCTGTATGATTGCTCAGGGTGACAGACAACGCTCCACAGGGCTGTGGGACTCACCTCTGATAATGATCAGCAGCTAAAAAAGATGGGTTTAATTCCTAGTTTATTTTTCCAGAAAAAGTTTCAATGCTATAATAGCTGGAATATCTTTGAAAATCATGTATAGAGGACATCGTAACATAAATGAATAATGTGAAGAGTTGGGAATTAGTATCCAGACATTGAGAAATGAGTCCTGACACAAACTCAAATACCAGTACTATACCTGGCTAAGTTAAGTTATATAAATTTTATATCTCTATATAAACTACCTCAGTGTGGGAATGTATATCCTACCTAACTTTATCTGACTTCCTCCATTTATTTAGACACCACCCAGTGGAACAGTTTGCACTTTTGCTAGTTAGGGATGAATCATGAGACTTGGTGGTGTTGTATTCACATATACAATAGGAGAAATGAAGACAAGAAAGTCTTAACTAAGAAAATGGAAGAAAATCTAAGCTAACATTCTTTTATTTTATTTTACTCTAATTTTTAAATTATTAGACATTTGAACAGATACATACTGTATATTTCCAGAATTGGTGAGTTCTAAAATCTTAGGAATAGATAATATTAAAAGTGTTTTAATGGCATGAGAAGATTGATTGGTGAAGTTGAGTGATCCCTTTACTATAACCCTTGTCACCATTGCGTGTGTCCTGAGCAAACCCATGAGTTGTAAGCACATACTAAGTAAAGGAGAGGCGTCCTTTTCTTGTAGCTTTGATGAACTGTCTGACAAGAGCTTAAAGAAGTTGCTTTTTGACAGGGATACAGTCCATTATGACATGGGCCCATGCCAGCAAGATGTGAGGCTGGTGCTCACACTGCATCTGCCTACGGGAAGCAGAGAGAGATTAGGACTGGGCTCAGCCAGCTCCATTACTTTTTTTCATTTTTATTCTTTTTGGGATTCTAACTCATAGGGTTGTGCTGCACAGAGTGGGGCTTCTCTCTTGAGGTAAGCCTGTGATGTGCACCACCCTCATAGATGGGGCCCAGGCTGTCTCTTAGTGACTCCAAACCTAGAAAAGTTATAGTGAATACAGATATCAACTAGCATGGCTGTTGTTCATGCTTAAATGTCAGGCTCAGTGTCCTTCTCCATTGGTTAGATTGTACTATCATATGCTTGCTTGATCATGTAAGACTTATATAATTGATTGCCCTTGCTACATGAGCCAGGTATTTAGAATCTATAATTTAATACTTTTGAAATTCAAGAAAAACTACATGTGTATGCAGAGATATGCTATGAAAATGAGAAAAATTAAAAAGGAATCATGATGAATACATTTTAATATTCTAGAATTGCCAATAATGTGTGTTACTATAACTAAAAGTTGTATGTAATTTATGAAAATGGAATTTTGTAATTGGTTTTTAAAAATTGTGTAATTCATATGCGTTATGAAAGTCTGAAAAATTAAGGCAAACTCAGAGATTGGTAATTGCAATATAGAAAGAATTGATCGTCCTGTTCACATTTGTCCTTTAGCCATTCTGGAACATTATATTTAGATCCAGGAAAAAAGAATAGCAGATTTTATTCGCACCTGTCTGTGGTTTCCTTGACAACTACTGTAGATGCTGCTATCACCATGGGGATGGTTCTTCTAAATGAAGCAGCAACTTCCAAAGGGGATGTCGGGAAAAGACGCAGTGAGTTGATGTTGCTGTATCTGTTGTTTTGTTTTATTCTTAGGATATGTTTCATTCCAAGGGGAAACAGAAAAGCCCTTCCTAAACACAGATTTTCCTAAGAAGCAGTCTCTGCTCCATGAAGTTAAGATTTTGTGTTACTTTTTTTCTTTATTGGCTGTATGTGAGAATGAACTTAAAAACAGTTCTTCCTTAATGGCTTTTGGGTGCCTTCTGCCAGTTCCATGTACAGGAGAGGGAGGTGGCGTTATTCTGTCAGGGCTGCTCTGGCCCATTTCTGCTACAGCTGCAGTTGGTCTCTGCTGGAACATCCTCGCTGCACAGATGGCCAGTCTTGAGAGATTTTTATTGGCAGTAATATATTTTTATGTCATGAGACTCAGAGATCTCGGGGAAGCCAGTGCAGAAGCGGGCACTGCTGCTGAAGCATCTTTTGTGCACAGACACTTGATTAGTGTCCAGTCCCCTCACATCTTTTACTGATTTTTAAGAGCACATGGGGTGGGGGGGGGGGGTGTCTCTGTTCCAGGAAAGGCAAGAATTGCCTTTTCCAAGGACTTTGCTGTTATTGCTTTTGTACGATTTACAACCCTGTCAGATGTCAGGTTTTCAGGTTAAGCAAGTAAACTTTTATCCTTTGATGGGACTGTTCCATCTTAAAGGATTGTAGGAAAGAAGTAATGGATGTTGCTACAAGCAGAGCAGAATGTCTGGGGAATGTCTTCTGCCCAGATAATGGTGGGTCAGAAATGGACAAGAGCTTGAGGAGGGGTTTCCTGCCACCTAGCTTTTTATAGTTAATGTCATGGCATTCTAAACCAAGTATTCAGCAAATAGAGCTACTGTGTGCATCTCCCTATTTTAATTTATTTTATAATCCTTGAACTTGTTTCACCTAAATTCTGATATAAAAAGCACATATGTCCCCCAAAGAATATGATTTGAAATATTTAAAACCTAGATTTGTATTTCTTACAGTGCTATTAAGTATTGTGTGTTACAGAGGGCCAGTGGCTTCTGAGTACTTACTGGCGTGAGGTATTGAGATGCGTGCAGATAGTGTAGAGTTGGCCTGGCTTCAGTGTCCCCTGATGATTCTTCATGAATGGAAGGAAACTCAGAACTGAGCTCATTGTCTTAAGCTTGGTGATAGCTATAAATGCTATGTTTTTTGAATGCTGCTCTTGGGAGGGGCAAGGCATTTTTTTAATCTGCTGTTCTTTCCTCTGATCTAAATTATAGAAAGAGCTATGTAATAGACTGTTTAATCTCACATTGATACATATGAACACATTGCCTTGAACTGTCAATTTTCATACATGGTCTGTTGTAGTGCCTGCTCCCTTTACCACCAGATTAATTATTATGTCAGGTCAGGATGGAATAGAATGCGTGGGAGAAGGAATAAGAGATGCTCATACAGGGTAAAAATTGCCGTTGCCCTTTTGGGTTTCAGTCTGCGACTGGTATTGAATTGTACAACTCCTAAGACTCTCTCTCTTGCCCATGCAGCAGAGTATGAGCCTCATTGAGGCCTCCCCCTGTGGTTACTGCATGGCCCCTCCATTCCCATCCTGAGATACTGGAGTAGCAGTATTTTGATCTTATTACATGGACTCACACTAGTCCATCTGTATGCTTAATCACAGATTTGAAGCCTCATTCGCCACAGTTCTATTCCTCTTCTAAACAGATCCACTAGAAAATAAGATAGAAAAAAAAGTGGTAGAACATTGTATTGAGAATGTATGAAATAAACATCTCTAAGCTTAGAGAGAACATTGGAAGGATTTATTACAAACTATATATCCTGGTTCCCATATCAGCCATATTGGAAAACATGTGAATTTTTCAAAGGTGTCTTACTTTATTCTTGGGGAGTACTCATGTGAAGCTAACAGATCAGTGATGTTAAAACAGTTGTGGCTGAATTCTACTAAATTCTCCTGATGTTTGATAATTTCTACTGCAAACAGCAGTGATATTCCTCAAAAAAAAAAAAAAAAAAAAAAAAAAAGCATGGACAACAGCACATCAGGATCACATGCTCACAGCACAGCAGGATCAAGTGCTCACAGCACAGCACAGCAGGATCACATGCATACAACATAGCAGGATCACATGCTCACAGCACAGCAGGATCACATGCTCACAGCACAGCACCACAGGATCATGTGCTCACAGCACAGCAGGATCACATGCCCACAGCACAGCACAGCAGGATCACATGCATAGAACACAGCAGGATCACGTGCTCACAGCACAGCAGGATC